>NW_013952545.1:344632-346141 GCF_001266775.1 Austrofundulus limnaeus
GTGTGTGTGTTGCAAAAAGTTTAAATTTTGTACATCTGTTCCATAAAATGACCTAAAAAAACAGCTGGTGGCTTCACACATCCCAGTGAATTTATCACCAAGCTTGTGTTAMATTAACATGTTAAACTCCTGAGTGACACGATGGATCTGTAAGATCGGTTTTTTTATGGTCCTGTTGGTGCTGGAGAGATGAAGATGTTGAAGAACACAGCAAAGAGAACAAAAACAATGTAGCCCACTATACAAATCCAAAAGCGAGGGTCTTTTAAGAGCTTACTGTTGTAAGCACTGAAGAAGACGTAGCCTACAGTCATCCCGGCGATGATTCCACCGAAATGAGCCACAAACGACACCTGCATAAGAAAAAAACAAGTTTCAGAATCAAAACTCCAAACTGGAAACTGGTTTTCAATTAGCTCATATGACTCAGAAAACCCGTAAGACCAGTTGAACAAAAATAAAAGGTGGGCAGTCATCAGGTTGGAGAGCAGACAGGAAACTAAGTTTTTATGAGGATGTCATTTCATTTCAAATGAAACTGAAGCTTATTTACATTCAAAAAGACATGAGTGAGGAAAACAGTTTTCACTGGGTTGGAACACGAGACGTGTATCAGCAAGCTGCACTCACCCACCACAAAGAAATACTTCATACTCTGCGTAGATTAGCCCGTTTGTGTTTGAGGCTTAAACTACAAGTTGTCTTTGTTTTCTCTGCCGTTGATGCAACGTCTTACCTGTAAACCCTCTGCATGTTGGATGAATCTTCTGTAAAAGGCAAACCCAAAATCTGCGCCGACTGGAAACAGACATCTCAGTTAAAATCACAGCAAAATGTGCCGAAAACAAACCATAGTACAAGAAGTGAAAACACAAAAACACAACCCACCAATAAGTACTATGATGAGGATTCGAAAAATTCCAAGAAGCGGAATCATCTCTCGGAAATTCTGCCACACAAAGAAGATAAAAAAATGAGATGCCTTAACTGCAAATCATCGATAAAGCTTTAATGTAAACTAAAGCACCAGCTTCTGTTCAGTTAATGATGTAAATACTGTGTGTTGACAACAAACTGAACACTTATTCTGTTTATTCATCCTAAACGACCCCACAGACATGGGCATGGAAGTGTGGGGGAAAGTGGAACTCAGTACCCAGGGCCATGGAAGTCTTGATGCCCCCCCAATTGGTGTAGTAATTTATTTCAAATACACTGATAACATAAACTGAGAGAATGAACTTTATTTCACTGTCCACCCAACACATTCATAATCTGGAGAGTGAGGTCAAAAATGCCAGAACAATGGGCCTCATGCAAAAACCGTTGGTACGCACAGATTTGTTCTTAAGTTGTGCGTACGAGTGATTTAGGAGAATTTGTGGCATTCACCAATGTTTTTGTATTCTAAGATTTTTTTCAGATCAAGTGGTCCAGACCTGTTGTATATTTTACCAGCTGTCAGTCTGCTGTTATCCAGACGGGTTTTCTTCATTAATAACTTTATAT
>NW_013952545.1:346855-348144 GCF_001266775.1 Austrofundulus limnaeus
AAAGTGCATTTAGCATGATATGTCTCCTTTAAATGGTGTTTTTGGGGTGGTAATTATGCTAATCTCCTCTCGCGTGCACGAGCAGCTGGATACGAACAGGTGGAATTTACACAGCTCATTTACACACTTTTCCTGAAGATAGAAGAGTTTGTTGAATCTGACGTGACATGTTCGTATGAACACTTTGAACGAACAAAAGTAAGAGAAATTTAGGATAAGAATACGAACATGTTCTTGCATGAGGCCCAATGTCTATGTTTAAGAAAATGGTAAAGATCATTTTGTTAAAGAAATATGAAATGTAATAGTGTGTGTTCATAGGAAATGATACTAAATAAGGATTTGAGGTTGTTTTTTGTTTGTTAGTTTTTGTTTGAAGATCATTATTGTTTGAATTTATTTTTTTTTGAGAAAAAAGGTGTAGATGTAAGATTTTTCCTTCTGTTGCCTTTCATTTTATTTTTGTGATTTGTGCTTTTTTTGTACATAAATGTTGTTTTTATAAGAAATGAAATGAATAAACAAACTGAATATTGGACCTTCTGGGGTACCCCTCTTGGAGGCGCAAAATGGTTTAGTCTGCCCGACAGCAACCGGCAACAAGTGTAACGTCAGTAAACCCAGACTGTGAGCTGAGGGCAGACCAGTACAGACCATCAGGAGAACCGGGAGGCTTCCTGTGGTCTGCCTGCCTCCTGGCTGGCCTGCTCAGACGGTCAAAAGCTCCGGTCGCTCTAGAACTTTTAAATAAATTTGGTGTCATCAATGCACCTTGGTTCAGTCCTGCTTCAGTCAGAGCTGCTGCGTGTCCCGGAGTCCGACACCTCCCCCCTTGCCCCCTCCCTTCCTTTTCTCAGGCTCGACACACACAAAGTGCAGAGAGGCGCACACACACACACACAGTGCAGACACACAACGTGGTGATGAATTCTCAGTGCTCCTGGAGCTGCAGCAGGTAACGTCAGTCTCATTAACAGAACAGCCAACTTTTGATCAAACTTTATTCTTTACAAAGAACCAGAAATAAGTCCAAATGTCTGCACAGGACAGCTGTTTTTCTTATGAAAAGTCACCTGTCATAGATCACTTTTAGTGATAGCACTTAATCTATTGGGTTGTTTTTAATCAGTTAAACTGTATTTTAATCCTAAGATTGAGTCCAAGTTCGCTCTGATATTTTTTGATTAAAATTTACATTCATAAATTACCAAATATTTCTGTTATTTAGTCTACCTGCTTCAGTACACGTGTTTATAGTAGCCTAAAGCTTATAAATATTATGGTATGTT
>NW_013952545.1:351010-353126 GCF_001266775.1 Austrofundulus limnaeus
AAAAGCCTCGCTGCAGCATGTTGGACCCTCGGCAGTCGGGCGATGGAGGACCCACTAACCCCCAGATAAAGTGCATTACAGCAATCCAGCCGGGTGGTGATAAAGGCATGGATTACTGTCTCAAAATGTCTTTTTGGAATGATGGGTTTTATTTTGACTAGCTGCCTCAAATGATAAAAAATCCTTCTAACAACTGACCTAATGCGGCTGTCTAATTTAAGTTCAGGATCTATTTCAACTCCCAAATTCCCCACTAACAGTTTGTTGTACTGAGTCAATGAACCTAGATCTACAGGGGAGTGCCCAACAGTACCTCCAAAACCATAACATCAGTCTTGGTTTCATTAAAATTCAAATATTTTGTGCCATTCATGCCTTCAGGTTCTCAAGACACATAAGAAGTGAGTCTATTGCATACGAATTTGACTTTTTGAGAGGGACATAGATCTGGCTGTCGTCTGCGTAACAATGAAATTAAATACCATGCTTTCTGAGAATAGAACCAAGAAAACTAAAGCGGGCCTAAAACTGCACCTTGAGGGACTCCACATAAAAGAGGAGAAGAGGAGGACATTGACCCCTCTAGACTAATACAGAAAGTTYGGTTGGACAGGTAGGACCTGAATCAATTCAAGGCAACACCCTTGATTCCCACCCACTGGTCCAGCCGAGAAGATAACAGAATGTCATGGTCCAGTGTCAAAAGCAGCTGTTAGGTCTAAAAGCACAAGGATGACACAGACACCGGAGTCAGTAGCTAAAAAAATATCATTAAAAACTTTTAAAAGAGCTGATTCTGTGCTGTGGAGTTTTAAAACCAGATTGGAAAACCTCGAGAATACTATGCTCTTCAAGAAAACCAAGTAATTGATTGTACACAATTTTCCCAAGGACTTTGGAAATAAAAGAAAGTTTGGAAATTAGCTTAAAATTAGCAAAATTAGTGGAGTCTAGTCCAGGTTTTTAAATAAGAGTTTGCACTACTGCGTGTTTAAAATGACCAGGGATCACACCAGAGGACAGACTACTATTAATGAGTTCAAGACAAAATGGTCCTAGGGTGGGGAAAACCTCTTTAAAAAGTCGAGGAGGGACAGCATCTTTAGGAGAACCTGAAGGCTTCAGAAGAGAGATAATCTCCTAAAGAGAAGACAGAGTCACAGGTTCAAACCTGTCAAAAACTGAACAAGCAGGGACACAAATGGAAGGATCATGAGTAGAAGGTAAAATCTGGTCTCTAATAGTTCTGATTTTATCTATGAAAAAGTGAGAAAGTTTTTACAAAGAATGGAGGGAGTTTCAACACTGTATTAGTAGACTGTAGGGGATTAAGAACCAAGTCAACTGTTGTGAATACAACACAAGGTTTGTGAGAGATTGACTGGATGACATCAGACGGATAAATTCTTTTGGCTTCCTTTACAGTATTTTAATAATGAAGCCAGGAGACTTAATATTTGAAATGAGACCTCCAGCCTATCTCTTTTCCACCTGTGCTCTGCTCTGTGGCACTCACGCCGACCAGCCTGTGTCATTTCATTCAGCCAGGGCTCAGATTTGAGTTTAGGCTTTCTAGTCTTTACAGGAGCCACAGTGTCCAKGACAGACTGGCAGGTTACATGAAACCAGAAACTAAAATCCTGCCTGTTGTTAAATGAAGTCTCTGGAGTGACACATTTCTGATTAAAAACAGTGGAAAATTGCCCAGTAGTGGAAGGGTTAATGATGCGACAGCTCAACGCAGCACCGCGAGTTTTAACTGAGCTTTTAACAACAGAAACTTCAAATAAAAGAGGCGTACGGTCAGAAAACACTGAGTCACAAATTTCCAGATTGAAAACAGGTAAATCATACAATAAAACCAGATCCAATTAGGGCTGTGTGTTGGCAAGAATTTGGCGATACGATACATATCAAGACAGAGGGGTCACGATATGATATATCCCGATATATTGCGATACTGTAAGCAAGGCGATAAATTGTGATATATTGTGTTTTTTTTGTCCAAAAATTTTATTAAATAAAAACCTCTTACTGGAAAAAAAAGAAAAACCAAAATTCATTGTCTCAGAAAATTCTAATATCACATAGACGTACATTTAGCTGTGTTCTGCTT
>NW_013952545.1:354225-355308 GCF_001266775.1 Austrofundulus limnaeus
AACATGTTCTTGCATGAGGCACAATGAACTAATAAAACAAACATAATAAACTAAATAAAAATATGTATTCCTATGGCATTTAGGGGTTGAAATTACAATAAATTATCTTTTAAAACAGCATGAGGTTTATGAGGGGGTCCCTGGAATTTTTTTTTTTCGCCATTGTAAAGGGTCCCCAGACCCAAAAAGTTTGAGAAACCCTGCTAGAGATCTGGCGTTAACCAGACCGATCCTTGCGGAGCCGGCCCTAAGAGGCCACAGATTGTGCAGGTTCACCCCGCGGCAGCGGAGACGAGGAGAGCAGGGGGCGTGGCGCTGAAGCACCTCATCCGGACCGACGACAGGTACCAGCCAGGTGTCGAAAGGGTGGAGGGAACGCCGTGAAAAATAGTGACGCACCCCTTTCGGCACGGTCCGAGGACCATCAGTAAAGTGCATCAAACACATCCTCATCTTCACCAGCCATCCGCTGCGTTTACCGCGGCGCTGGCGGCGTTTGTTCCACAGAGGTGGAGCCGGGTCACAGTGTAAACAAGCTGGGATCCTTGTTAAAAACGGGGGCACGTTTTTTTGCCCATCGTGTCCACAATATGCCACATCATTAGCATAATGTTGCAAATCCAAAAGTGTGTGGCGATTATACACAAGTAAGGCGTTGACATGTTGCTTAATAAAACGTATAAACAGCAGACAAACAAAGTTTGCAGTGACAGGAGGCGAGCCACACACACTGGCACCATCTCTGTGTCCTCTGATGTCATGTCAGTTTGAGTGGGCCTGTCATCACATCAGAAAAAAATCAAACGCCCCCCTAAAGTCACTGCTGGTTGTTATCTTAATTACACCTGTTCATTGGGTAAATTTGTTAATGTTCTTATTTTTAAACATTTTGTGTTTCATCATTGTTTGGCAAAATATGTTGTGTTATAAATAAGATTAACACATTGCCATGTTGCTTAATAAAACATATAAACAGCAGACAAACAAACAAAGTTTGCAGTGTACATGGAGGAAGTGGAAAAGAGAGCCTTGATGTCCTTTTCAGGGGTGCCACCGAGCCACTGGTTCAGATATGTTGACGAC
>NW_013952545.1:356491-358870 GCF_001266775.1 Austrofundulus limnaeus
AACGTTTCATTAAAGAAGAACCCGTCCAGAGGACCTATACAATTTTTTTCCTTTTGATTTTTTATCTGGATTACTGAGATGCATCAGGACATGTTATAAATAAGATTAAATTAATAATAAACAAAATAAATGTAAAAACCTGCTCTAAGCTTGTTTGGGACAAATTATCACATTAATTGAATTCTCTGAGCCATAAGTGAGTTTAAAAACAGGACGATACAACTAGTTTAATGAAGAATCTGTCTCTAGTTGTCTCTAAGTCTTTATTTGTGTAAGTAAAAGTATCTTTAACAACCTGTTAAAATACATTAGAAATCAGGAAACAGCCTCTATTTTATTCAAAAGTTTCTGAATAACCCCCAGTCTCCCCTCCTGTGTGTCCTTTACACACATGACAAGTTTTCTGATGCCTCTGTTAGAGAGGATAAACACACCTGTGTGTCTATGTTGTATGAAACTATGGTTGATTGTCAAACTGTATTCTCAGTGAGTTTAAAGGACTGATACAGAACATGGTTTAATGAAGGTGACCATAATCTCAGTTAATATGGTTTGACTATTACTGCATCAGTTTACGATGCGTGCAGACAGGTAAATTGAGCACAAGTCACGTACTAAACAAATACCAAATGTTTGTCTGATGTTCAAGAATAAATGTTTTTAAATCAACATTTGCTYGAGTGTCATGGATCACAACATTAGYACACAAACCAGATGTTGCATAATGTTTTARGTATTTGAACACAGGTAGGCCAAATGCATCAATTCAGCAGGTGAATGAAAGAACCACTCGTCAATATAATCTGATCTGATTGTAGCTTCTAACCCTTTTTATGCTTCTTTATTTTAAAAAATACCTCCTTTTTCTTTTTTGCTTACGCACCTCGTGCACTGGCATGGATAGAGGCCCACTGACATCGAGAGTGTACAGGGCCCAGAATTTGGTGCTAMACCCCTGCCCACAGATACAAGGTTTAAAGGTTTTTTATACCAGTTAAGTTGTGTATAAACTTACCACCACTGCGTTCATGAAATACCCTCCCAGCAGAGCATAGACTCCCCCGGATGCCCCGACCAAAGCACTGAGAGGATCAAAGATGGAACTGGCCAAAGAACCTGATCACACACACACAAAAAAAAAAAAAAAAAAAACTGAGCAGGAAGTAAAGCTCAAACACAAGCAGGAAAATAAACTTCATGACGAGATCCGGTCAAACGTTTCACAAAGACCTGAAACGCAGCTGTTTGTTTTATGAAGCCTGAAGAAGTGAAAYAAGCGTTGAAAGCTGGAGTTTACCTGCGAGAACTCCGGACATGTAAACCATCCCCACTTCAAATCCCTTGTGGACCAGTTCCAGCGGGATGCCCAGCAGGAGCTGCATCAGCAGGTTGCCCACAATGTGCTCCACTCTACCAGAGCAGAGGTGAAGAAAGTGTCAGAAAATAAAAATAATAACGTAACTGCAAACTGAGTTTCTGATCTGAGCTGAAAAATGTCTGATCAGACATTTCTGTATTTTTACTGATACAGGTCTGTAACAACAACAAATCAGACTACAGGGCTCTAGAGTGAGACCAATTTGGTCGCAAATGCGACCTGATTTCCTAATAGTGCGACTAAAAAAAAAAATGTCCGGTTGCACTGGTGCGACCATTCGTTCGACGGGGAGCGGTCGCCCGCTGAAACAAAAGTTTCTATATTCCATAAAAATAATCCAGCTGCATCAATGGTCGCCCGCCGACAGTCTCATCTCTAATAACACTGCGCTCTGCTCAAGGGCTCCGCTCCACACCTCCCGCGCACACACGTTTATTGTACTATCCTCATGGGGACTTTGCATTGGCTTCCATTCATTTCCCTGTCAATTCTACAGCCAACCATAACCTCTCAGGTAGACTACACACCTGACCCAAACCCTAACTTCACCTGTCTGTGTGTACCAGGGAAATGGTCAATAATTGTACCCATCATGAAGCAAAAACCTGTTCACACACACGCGTGCGCACACACGCATAGCGAAACAACCGTATTTATTTATTATTTTTACCCAGACCGGAGTCTGAAAAACATTTTTTTCTTGTTAACAGTGGAGATGAAAAGATGTGGATGGTTGCTCGCTCTTAAGTCCATCTTGCTAATTTAACAGTCGGGGTCTACTCTGTGAGCAGCAGATCATTTCAGCAGCATGAGGAAGCTCACATGTACGGCAGGCCGCTTTTGCACTTAATCGGTTTCACCACAGTTACATTCCAAGTATCTGAAATCGGTTTTTTTGGGTCTCAGGAGGATAAAACTAGACATATTAGATATTTAAGTGAAATAATATAATAAGTTTCAACTAATGCTAATGACATTGCAGACTTTTATTTGTTGTTACT
>NW_013952545.1:361076-362902 GCF_001266775.1 Austrofundulus limnaeus
TTATTTTGTATTTCTTCCATTTTCTAAGAATTGCACCAACTGTTGTTGCCTTCTCACCAAGCTGCTTTGTTTTAGATTCCATCACTCACAGTTGAAGAGTACCTATGATAAAAATTACAGACACCTACAAGCTTTGCAAGTGGGAAAACCTGAAAAATCAACAGTGTATCAAATACTTGTTCTCCCCACTGTATTGCAAAACAAATTTTACGCTGTTGAGATGAACAGTTGGTGAGATATTTGCAAGTAAAGTAACAGGAAGTGATGTCAAAGGGGAATGTCTGCATGTGAGCGGAGCATAACTACAACAGCTAATAACACAGACTGTAGAGAAGAAACTCATGTTTATTTAGATCATTTTGAGTCACCATCAGTGGGAGATGAAGAAGAATCAGAGTTCAAAGAATAATGTTTCATTAAACAAAGACCAGAGAGTTCTCTTTCTTAAAGAGTTCCCCTTTGATGTCACTTCCTGTTCCATTTTGACTGAGACAAGATCAGAAGAAAAACTGCCAGTTATGTGACAAACAGGGTAAAATCATGTGTAATATGTTACGTTTCTTAAATATAAAGATGTTTTCTTTGACTTTTTATATTTGAAAAGTATGCATGTCACAGGCACTTTAAATGGACCGCTCTGGAAGCTGGAAKGGGGCGGGGTTTTGGATTTAAAGAGACAGCCTCAAAATGAGTTGATCTGAGACACACCTCAGAAAGACGGTGAAAGCGAGGCTCGTGGAGTTGACTCCTACAGTGAGGACCTACCTCGACCACGCTGATGAGGACGATGAAGATGGGGGGCGGGCAGCAGTTGGCACGTTCCAGGTACTTCTCCCGGTGGTCTTCTGGAAGCATCCATTTGGAGATGGAAAGGTGGAGCCTCTCGCAGCAGCCCTTCTTCCTCTCCTCCTCTCTGTTCCTACGTAGCGGATCCTGCTGCTCCACATCGTCCTCCTCCATCACTTCTGCTGTCCTCAAAGGGTTAATCTGAAATAAATAATAAAATAAATAAAAATATAAACGTTTTTATCAAGATCTCCTGTGACGAGATATCGAGCTCAGAGTTTGTTCCTACAAGCACACCAACAACTGTTGTTTGTGTTAGCAAAATATCTTTTGAACCACTGGATATATTTTCATTAAATTTACAGAGGTGAGTAAAACAGTAGCTAAAAGCCAAAAATAGCATAATGCTAGAAGCTAAAGGCAGCTAAAATTTAGCTAAAAGGATCAAAAATTTGCTAAAAATGTAAAAAGACTAGCTGAAACTACTTTAATAAAATATAAGCTATGAAGCTTAGCACAGAAAACTAACCAAAAACATCAAAGCACTAACTAAGTTATAAGAACAGCAAAAACAGTTGCTAAAAGGAGTGTAAGAAAACAAAAATAGAGGCAAAAGGGGATTTTTAAGCAAACAATATTTTTGAAGGACCTAATGGGATCAAAATGTAGCCTATAGGCCACTATRGATAGATAAATTTAAAATTTAAAACATCAGGAAGACTATAATAGTGAATTCAACTTTCTCACTTTTTTTAAATCATTTGCATGTATTAGTTATGAGTTAGATTGAGTTCTCCTCTGCATGTTAAAAGGAAAAAAATTGTATAGGTCTTCTGGACGGGTTCTTCTCTAATGAAACGTTTCATCTCTCTTCCAAGAGACTTCTTCAGTCTGAGAGTTTCAGGCAAAATTCAGGCTTTTAAGCCCTGCCTCCAGGTGACTGATACTCGGATGGCATGGCTCTACAATTTTTTTTCCTTTTGATTTTTTACCTGGATTACTGAGATGCATCAGGACTCCTCTGCATGTTAATATTTTAG
>NW_013952545.1:363612-369888 GCF_001266775.1 Austrofundulus limnaeus
TTTGATTTTTTACCTGGATTACTGAGATGCATCAGGACTCCTCTGCATGTTAATATTTTAGGTGTAGATTTACTCAGACAGAAAAGAAAAAAAAACACAGGTCCAAACAAGTCAAATAAAACTACAAAATCAGTTCTAATTAGTTTGAAAGGAAACAGATCGACTCATTACATTATTTACATTATAAAACCTTAACATCTGATGTTAAATAATTAAAAAAAAGACATTAGATTTGTTTCACTTTAAACAATAAGACAGCACTTCTTTGTCTCTTCGTGTTTAACCCAGAAGTGAATCTGTTGAGCTGTTAGGAGGGGTTTCCTGCTCTGAGCCCCAAATGAGGAACCTGATGCGGGTCGTTTTGTTTGAAAACATCACAGCTTTGTTTATTTTTTTTATCAACACAAACACGATGCAGTTTGCTCCAACTTACCTGAACCTTTACCAGGTGGAGTGCTGCTGGTTCCGACGGTCAGAACACGAACAGAAACCCACGGAACAGTTCAGGCACTCCTCGGGCGGATTTAATTAGAACTTTGCTTATTTTCCTTCCTTCCTTCCTTCCTTCCTCGGCACAAACAAACAAGCGAGATTCCTCCCTCTCCTCTTCCTGTGGGACGCACAGTTCCTGTCCGAACAGACTGGGTTTACGGCGCGAACAAAMCCAGACTGTCTACCTGTTTGTGCCACACCTGAGGTCTGTGACGTCACACGGCAAAGCGCCTTCATAGGTAAGAGAAACAAGCCCCCGAACACACACACACACTTTCACAGCCCAGAGGAAGGTCTCTGTTTGTCCAAACATGGCCCATATTTAGATAAATGATGCCACGTCTGGTGGATTAAAATATAAACAATCCAGAGCTTGAATTTAACWATGTAGTACCCGAGATCAACCACAAGGTGGCAGCAGAACCCTGTAGTTTACATGCATAATGTCTCCTTGCGGTTTACTCCAGTAACTCCAATAAAATAAATTTTATTAGCAAAATATCTCATGAACCATAGATTTTAAATAAACTTTAAATAATCATCATCTACAACGGATTCGTTTTTAAGTCTGTCCACTTCAAATTGGCTGCCACACTCAAACATGAAAATACTTTTAATTTAGCAAATATTGCGCTGAAGTTCAGTGTGATCATAGGTGAGTTATTCACAATAATACCATTACTCTGTGCAAGAGATTTGCTAAAAAATAAGTTAGCTTGACCATTTGGAGTCTACCCTGTTTGTGTTAGCAAAATATATCTCGAAGAACTTGGACAGACTTTATTAAAACACATTAATTCAATTAATTTTCCTATATTTCTAGGATTTTGTTTAAAATCGTTCTTGATTCTTAGACATTGTCTCATTTCAGTGCAACCATCTGATAAGTGATGTTTAAATCTGAAATGTGCAAAAGATACAACACCTGTTGTCAGGATACCTGACCAGGTGTCGAGATGTTTAYGTCACGATTCAGGGCGTAAATGATTTCAACAAAGTGAAATCCAGAAGAAACTTCTAAGGATAAAACRCTCTTTTGTTCCAGCACAGCTAACCTCTAACAAAAGCTTATATATGGTCGCTGTGTAAAACATTACATTTATAAAATGTTCAGTTGATCAAATGTTGTCATTTTAATTATCCTGGCTGTTTAAATGTGAAATTCTTTAACTTTTAAAAAGGTTCAAACAGACCTGTCAAACAGAGTAAATTTTCCAAAAAACACAAGAAAACAATCTGAACAAAGTGTRTCAGCCTCGAATTCATCTAAAACTAGAGGTACTTTCAGTGCAGAACAAAGGAAGTTTGGAGTCTTGTATACAGATTAGGAACATGTGATACAGTAAAATAAAAAAAATCCATAAACACACATTTCAGTCACAGAACTTTTATTGTTTTTCTTCAAAAGGGAGAAAAATCCACGATCTCAGGTAAGGTTGTGAGRAAGGAGGCGAGGAGGGGAACGGGGTGGAGAGAAGTGGAATATTGTGAGAAGCAGGAGCTGKTAAATATCACTGCTGGGAGATTATACAGAATCATCACAAGCCAATGAGCTTTTCTACAGCAAAACAAAAACAGGCTTTATACAGAATTTACCATTTCAGATTGTTTGGCCAGCAGCAGAAGTTTGAAGRTAAGGAACAACTTTTGGAATTAAAACTCAAACCATGGCACCCAAACTGTCTGAGCAGGGAGGAAAAGGGGGACTTGGTGAGKGGGTGGGGGTTTAGGGAAATAAAATTTAAAATCAACAAGGAGGCAGAAGAAGAGCAGCCGTCGTGTGAGAGGAAGTCAGGACCACAGCGATGAGAGTTCAGGAGACGTCTGGAAGAAAAAAAAAAACATTCAATAAGCTGAGCTCATCCTTTTAAAGCAACAAATATTCACTCTCTGAAGGAAACTTACAACTTGCAGGTCGAGCTCCGTATCTTCGCATGATCTGGTCTTGCGTAAATTTCACAAAAGATTCATATTGTTCTGGAAAAAGAAAGGTATGGGTATGGTTTTCAGCAAGGCTATAGTCATTATAATTATATAGATATGCATTTTTGTTGCTGTGGTTTTGCTATCTTTGTTTTTGTAGGTGTGGAGCCAAGAAGTCGGGTTGTGTTTTCTCATCATATATTGTATTTCACATATCTTCTAATCTCTCTTTCACTCTCTCATTACTACATTTCACCTTTTTCTTTCTCTTTTTTCTCCTATTAAAAAAAAAAAGAAAAAAAGGCCACTGATGATGAAGAAGCTAAGATACTAATATTCAGATAATCAGTTCTGCTTTCTACTGAAGTGGCAAAAAAAAAAAAAAAAGCTGAACACACTGCTAAACCAGACCTGAATAATTAAATAAACATGTATTCATATTCTACTGCTGCACTTCCCTCCAACTGATGTGAAAAAAGTTACATTTTTAAGAATCTAGAGACACATAAACAGCCACACTGCACAGTATGATATAGACAAGGAAAATATACTTTACTGTCCTTGTCCTTGCACTTTAGAGCAAATTAAAATAGCTGAAAATGGACATGTGGTTTTGCAGCTGGTTTTGATTTTTACCTGCGAGTTTTGTGTTAAGRATCTGTTCGTACTCCTCCCGGATCTTTTCCTCGTGGTCTTTGAGCAGGCGCTCACACAGGTAGCTGACCTGCCTCAGTGTGAACGAGGGCTGGTCCTTCTTTGAGGCACCTGAAAAGCAGAACACAAGTCAGACACAAGTCAGACAGGCAGAAAGTGTGCTGTCTGCAGTTGCTTTTTATACAGGACCAGGGTCATGCAGAACTAATGCTGGCAGTCTCTGTGTCTCGGTCACACTGAAACTGGAGCCAGCTTTAGCTTGGTGATTCATCACTTTGTGCTCTTTTATGTGTGCCCTGAGCCAGGTGGACTCAGATGTGTGTAAATCAGTGTTGGATGGTGAAGCAAAGACGAAGACGTAGCGGCGGTGTTGGAGCCGGAGAGAGACCCGGTTAGTAACGGCCCAGTCAGGATGATGTACGAGTTTGTCCTGAACAGGAGCCTGAAGACCGAGGGCTTGAATTACGTCTTACACATTAGTACACATTTATGGCTCAAACTGCTTCTCTTCTAAATGTGATGCCGGAAAAAAAACAAAAAAAAAAACAAGCAAAGCATAACTTTTTTTACATTTCTACACTCTGATAATGTGTTTTAACTTGTTTCTACACCTACTGAACAAGCCCATTGTCTCCAGTAGTGTGTTTATCCTCTGCTCAGGCATATGACAGCGCTGATGTTTGCGTATCGTACCAGGTGGGGAGCTGGGAGCGTTGAGGGTGGAACTGGGGCTGGGGGCGTCACTGGAGCTGCAGGCCTCCGTCTGGTTGAAGGCTCCTTCCAGCTGCCGCCGCCTCTGGATCCGGCTGTACTCTTGGCGAAGGTTCTGGAAGATTTGCTCTGGAGGAATCGAGCAGAAACAAAGTTAAATAAAAAAGCAAATAAAAAAAAGGAACATCTGCCCACGAGTGTATAGTTTTGTTTTGTTGGAACTAGGGTTGGGCATTATCATATCGTGTGCAATTAATCGTCAGAAAAACATTAATCGATTAATTTGTGGCACTTGACGATTAATACGATTAATGCCACCAGGCAGAGTCCGCTCGCTCGCTGCTCCTCTCTGCTTCAAATATGATGAACATTAAAATTAAGTTCTGCAATTTATTTATCTATCAACAGTTTTAAATTTGATGTGTAGCATGAAGTCTGTAATTTTGACACAATTTGGAACAGATTTTATGAAATCTTTACCACTAAATTGGTCATGTGACTAGGACATGAGRGTGTCCAGGGACTCCAGGGGATTAATTGTCAAATTAATCGTTATCGGCTAAATACCACAATTAATCGCGATTAATTTTTTTGCCAATATTGCCCAACCCTTGTTGGAACAAACAATAAAAACGAGTTTCCAGTAGGAATGTGCGATATGGCAAAAAAATCATATCACGGTACACATTATGATGGGTGGCGATAACGATATATATCACGATATAAAACTTAATAGAAAATAAATAAATCACATTGAGTGGAATAAATATGTATAGGTAAAAATTTAGACTTTAAAATCTCCTTTTTAAAAGGGACACTTCTTCGTTTTAAGGTGGTAAAACAAATTGCTTGTATTTATTCCTTTCTACACACTTTGCAGATTATTTTTTCTGCACTCCACATGTTTAATCTGTGCGCGCTCCGGCGGGGTGACTATTATAGTTGTTCTTTGGAGTGCGCGCGCATTCGGCTGTGCGTCGTCGCGCTCTGACCGCAGGAGAAACGAGGTCCAGACTGATTTTTGTGCGTCCCACCTGAGCACTGACTTCACCTGCACTGACTTCACCTGCACTGACAGTCGCCTCGCTGCGTGGAAATAAATGGAGAACGAGCGACGTCGCCTCCCGTGTGTCGAGCCCTTCACACATGCCACGGCGCGCGCTCCTCCCGCAGCAGGCAGTGTGGTCGGTCGGCATCCGACCGGAGGATGTGCCGTCAAGTAAACATGTAAACAGTTCGGCGTTCATTTTCACACATCCGAACCAGGTCCGGATAAGTTTTTTTCCCCCTCTTCATTTGCGCTCTCAGCCACACTTCCTCTGTTTTGACTCCAGCCGGTTAAGTCATCAAAAAGAATTGTGCGGTCGGCCGGTAGACTACAGATCTCTATCATTGGACAAATTTATATCGTTTCTACCGTATATTGTTTATATCACGCATTCCTAGTTTCCAGGATTTTTTATTTTATTTCTCAGTCTGATGTAAAAACACCAAACTAGTCCAGTGATAAAACATTTAGAAAAGTATAAAATCTCATCATTAAAACACCTTTGTTCCACTGCAAAAACATTTTGMTCAGAGAAATGCTTTGGATTAGCTCTTTAAAGTACTGCACATGTAGTTTGTCAAACGCTGTAATCAACTCTAAGTACATTCATACAACACTATAATCCTAAATAGGGTTGAGCAATATTGGCAAAAAATTAATCATGATTAATTGTGGTATTTAATGATTAATTTGACTATTATACCCCTGAAGTCCCTGGACAACCTCATGTCCTTGTCGAATGACCAATTTAGTGGGAAAGATTTGCTCTTCATAAAAATCTGTTCCAAATTGTGTCAAAATTACAGACTTCAGGCTAAACATCAAATTTAAAATTGTGTTGATAGATAAATAAATTACATTTTTTTTATGTTCGTCAAATTTGAAGCAGAGAGGAGAACTGAGCGGACTCTGCCTGGTGGCATTAATCGTATTAAGTAGAGTGCCAAAAAGTAATCGATTAGTGTTTTTTCTGACAATTAATTGCACACGATACGATTATGCCCAACCCTAATCCTAAACAAACTGAACTGCTACAGGAAGGCATAAACAGCTAACATTTATCATAAAAATACAGCAGCACTTACTTTCTGTGCAAAGTAAAACATTCCCTGGAAGCAACCATATCCGATAAATATGGATGAACAACAGTTAATACAGCTTTCAAACACCATCACTCTCACTTCTGTTTTAAAGTTGTTGGGGTTTTTTTGTTTGTTTGTTTGTTTGTTTTTTTAAGAAAAGCATCAGTCTAAGCCACAGCTAGGAAAAACCAGACTGTAAAACTAAAACCTCCTTCTGAGATGCTCAACACTTGAGKGTTTTCCCTTCAGTCATCTTCATAAGAAAAAGCTTTGTGGTCAGTAGGGCTGGGCGATATGAACCAAAAATAATATCTCGATATTTTTAAGTTGAATGGCGATATACGATATATATCTCAATATTTTTTC
>NW_013952545.1:371941-373310 GCF_001266775.1 Austrofundulus limnaeus
GTGATTTTCTTCAGAGTGGGAAGGAGGAGGGGCCGTGGGAAGTTCAGCACAGACACAGAATTGGCGGATCTAAAATAATAATTAAAATGCAACGTAGACCATCTCGATATAAACGATATAGGCTCGTCTTGTATCTCTTTTGAAAAAATCTCCATAGTTTTAAAATCTTGAGATATCGCCCAGCCCTAGTGGTCAGCATTCGACTTTAGAATTTGCTCATGTTGAGATATTTTCATTTTGCTTTCTAATAATTTCTTTGTCTCTCTTCCAGAGGAAAATACACCTGGACCAGTCCTTCTGAGTTTCTATGTATCTTTGTATGTATGTTTTTTGTACAGTGCCCCAAGACAATGTTTGTTGTGACCTGGTGTTATATAAAGAAAATGAACTGAACCAAATTTAATAGGATAATCTGTAAAACCCCAGGTACAAACTTAAGCGAGTAAATTTGAATGCTGCCAGAAAACGTGTGTAAACACTAAAATAAAATATGATAACAGACAAACCCTGTGAAAACCTCTAAAAAAACATGGGCCTCAAACACTGATAACCCAAAGCAATGTGGTTCTACAGGGAGTAAAGTTTGTGCACCTCTATCTGGGGAGCGGTGCCTCATTTATCTTGGGTGGGAAGCAGACATTCTGTCACTGCAGACTGCTCAAAAGCTTGACTGGACTGGCAAGTAATGCAAGATCCTCATCATAGAGCATTTTAAGTTAGCTGCACATTGTAGAACAGGTACAGTCACAAAGAATCCTCCTTGTGGATTTGATCCAGAACAACTCTAGAGGGCTCAGCTTGTTTGCTACTGATAAACCAGCAGCACAGAAAAACATCAAACAAATCACAAAAGAGGCCACAACCAACGAGGTATTTAATAGTAGCATTGTTAGAAAAATCAGGTATAGTTTAAATAATTTGTTCCTAAAGTAACTTCTTTAGGAAAAGGATCAATAAACAGATTCTGAAAGTGCACACTCTGACAGTAAACACATGGATAACTGTGACAATCATAAAACCTGTAACTGTTCTAACTGGTTGTCCGATTAGTGTGCCAGGTTCCAGTAAACAATAGGGGTGTAAGAAAATATCGATACACTGAAATATTGCGATATTTCATTTTCCGATACTGTATCGATATTCTAAAGCCCTGTATCAATTTTTTATTAAGGTTTAAAATGTCAACTTTCCTGCCAGCCATTCATTTTTATGTTGTAGTTCAGCCTCTGACCACTAGTTGGCAGCAGTGAGCCAGCCATTTGGCTCCTCTACCTCAAGAGGAGTTAAGTGTTGGGTGACCATATTGTAAATTAACATTAAAAACTAAAAGCTGCAAAAAAAATTTCAAACTATTTGTCAAATTTAGTCT
>NW_013952545.1:373750-375592 GCF_001266775.1 Austrofundulus limnaeus
TTATAGTATCACAATATATCGGGATATATCGTATCGTGACCCCTCTGTCATGATATGTATCGTATCGCCAAATTCTTGCCAATACACAGCCCTAGTAAACAAAAACAAATATTTCTTATGTGTGCAATACAAATACACTCAGCAACAAGTCAGCAGTTAACTAATGTCCTGGTAAACATTAGAATACAGCCTCACACAACCTCTCAAGAGTCGTGTGAAACCACACGAGTTTCAATGAGATTTTGCTAAACAAGAAAATAGTGGAAAATAATTAAACTATTCCATTCTTGTCTTAAACATGTGGTTGGAGGGAACTAATTTTTCTTCGGCTTGGGTGCATAAGCACAGTGGCACGTGCTGTCAGTCACTCAGTCTGTACATGTATGGCAGGTCATTTTAACATACTGTAAAATCTGCTTCTTCTGACTGCAATTACATTCTAGATGAGGGGTTACCAAACTTTTTCATGCCCTGGCCCCCCAAACAGCATTAACTCTGGCCAGATACCTTCTTGCAAACACAAAAACAATGCTACAAAATATACAAAGTAACAACTTTTAAAATATTTTTCTCACTTTTATTCACTATTCAAACATTATTATATTTATTAAGGATAAGAATATTGAATTGTGCTAAACAAATATAAGGTTAGGATTAGAAACACTTTTAAATTAATAAAATGACTTACTATGTCATGTATTATTTATAAAGCGGTCATTTATACGATTTAACAGACACATTATGTGTGTTATCACAAAGTATCAGTATCACCGATACCAGCCAAATTTTACTTGGTTTCAGTATCGGAAAGAAAACTGGCAGTATTGAACATCATTAGCTCAGAGGAAGAGCAACTTTTTGTCAAGAGGAAGAGGAAGGTTAGAGGTTGGAATCCTTGGCAGTGCAATCAAACAATGTTTACCAACATTAACATCATTGGTTTTAGTTTTCTTTGAGTCCAGATTCTTGGTTTCACTTCAATATGCGAAGTTTATTCAAACAATAGTTTCGATTTTACTTTAAAATTCCAATTTTCTTCAGAAAATAAAATCTTAAAAACTTGTGTTTTCTTTTTCATTTTTACCAAATTTTACGTTCAAGTTATTTAAAACTGGATTATTTCACAGACTCTAAGCAAAGCTGGAGAAACAGAATTTTAAAATTAAAATACAAACTAAAATTCAGTCGCCATACTGTGTAGTCTGTAGGTTCTGTGGTTAGAAATCAGTTTCTTAATACCAATAATGTGTCACTGAAACARGCCCTGTAAGGTGACGACACGGTTTGATCAGGAAAGACATTCTGCTGCATTTATCACAAATTAATGGTGATTTCAGCCATAAAGTCATAAAAAAAAAAAACTGTCAAGGAATCCCTACTGACCCATCAGAGTCAAACATAAAATAGTCTCTGCAGTCCTGTCATTTCCAGCTGCTGGCAGCTCAGCATCATTAAAAACCCTGGACACTGCCACAACTGGTCCAAACAACAGATTACAAAGATTTCCTGGAACCAGGAAGAAACCAAAGAGTAATTTTCATCTGAAAGGCTCAGGCACACATGAATACAAAAAGAGAGCAGTTAGATAAGGCATTGTTGTGCACAAAAAACAAAGCTAACTCCTTCCATATTGCCCTAAGGCAGTGTTTCCCAAAGTTGGGGTCGGGACCCAAAGTGGGGTCCCAAAACTTCAAGGTGGGGTCCTGAAAAGATTTTCTGAATTAATTACATTTTTGCCTTAGTTGTTACAAAGGCGTGAGGTTAGTATATTTAAAATGGATAAACGTAGTATAAAAAATATTGTTACTATGCCCGTGTTTAGTTGACCTGATACAAATGTTT
>NW_013952545.1:376902-378587 GCF_001266775.1 Austrofundulus limnaeus
GGGGTGGGGGGAGGACCAGGGAGGATGATTCAACCACTCAACCACTAGATGTTGCTGAAAACAACAAATCCTACACACTGTGCCTTTAAGTAACACCACAAGAAAACACAAAAGATCTGCCATTTGGAAACACTTTGGCAGAGTTGCAGCCTGGCCTCCTAAGGGAAGTAAATGATCAGAGTGGATTATTTACCCACAAAAGATTTACTTAAATACAGCTTGTCAGTTAAATTCTTGTCTTGTACCAGCAGAGAAAACCCTCCCTATGACAAGAAAAGCCGACTGCAGAGCACAGCGGAGGGAAGACAGTCGACATTTAACCAATACAAAACTGCTCTCAGTTTGCAAACCACATCAGAAAAGCAGGATTACAGCAGCACTCTTATGCTGGGTGCCTTCTACAATAAAGATGAGCATAATACCAGTTAAATGGACCTCATATATGGAGCACACAAATCATTACGACCTAAACTTTGGAGCTGGTGTGCTCTAATTCGGCTGGACAGGCTGAAATGAAATCCACAAGAGACTTGATGGATTATTAACAGTGTTCTGGATCATGTAAATCTGCATGCGGACTGTCAAATCAATCTGAGCAAAAGTAACAGACTGGATCATATTGTCTATAAAAAAAAGGGACACATTATAAACAACATGGTAGATAAACTAAATAAGCAAGATAGAATAGTGTGAGCGTTAACAGGTCAAGAAAATATGTACGCAACTTCAGATTAAATAGAACTGCCCTGAAAACTATTTGAAACTAAATAGACATATTTCACTGTGAATCAAAGGAACGACAAAAACATTTATAAATTAAGATGATCTTCTAGGAGCCTCTGATCAGAAAAAATTTCCTGGCTTTCATGAGCAACAAGAATACTTTTTATAAAAACAAAAACAACAAAATAGGACTTTTTACTGGTAGCAAACATTTCAGTTACATTTTTCATCCTTGATTTTCTAAAAAGATATACAAACTACAATTTGTTACAAAAAGTATATGAAGAAATTTGGCTGTGCAATTAAACTAATTTTTATATTTCACTCAAGCTTTAGGACAACAACCTAAACAGAAATCAGTCAAACCAAAACGGAGAGGAGAGCTAACGTTAGCGTCAAAAAGAAATTCATCCACATGAAAACATGTAAGCAGATGTGGGTTTACTGAAGACTTTTTTAGCTGTTTGTGCACCTATTTAGAGGTGAACCCAGTTTATTCTGGGTTTCAGAATCTGAATATTTTGTGTCGATGTCTGAAAGCTGCTCAGAGGAACTTCCAGTGAGATGGATAGAAGAGGTGTCCAGTTCCAGTTAATAACAAATAAAATTAAAATAGTAGTCATCTGCCAAATTAAGACATAAATGTTAATTAATAAAAAGGCATGTCAAGACTATAACGACTTGCAGATTGAAACGTGTGCTTATTTTCCCAACTTGATACTAGTTAGCTCTAAATAAGAATGAAATCCAAGTGAATTTCAGCAACGTCCAGCCTTTTCCTGTCCTAAAGACAGCAAAACTTTGTCCCAGTGAGACGTTTTGATAGAACTGCTCCTTAAAACAATGGGCCTCATGCAAGAACATGTTCGTGTTCTTATCCTAAATTTCTCTTACTTTTGTTCGTACAAAGGGTTCGTACAAACATGTCACGTCAGATTCAACAAACTCTTCTATCTTCAGGA
>NW_013952545.1:379930-382680 GCF_001266775.1 Austrofundulus limnaeus
AATGCCCAACTAGTTTTTTTTTTTTTTTTTTTTTTTTTAGGATCAGGCCTCACCACTGCCAGATCTCACTGATTGGCACACACACAATAAGCCACTGAAATGTAGGAGAGATCATCAAGCAATTGTCTTGTGTCTACTTGAATATTCCACCAATGCTCTCAATGCGGCTGTATGATGGAAGTCAATGGGAGAATGCAGTGAATAAACAAAGAGCATTAACAATAGCTTTTAGTGCTGTTGAGGGAAGAAATTGTTGCTGAGGATAATGGTTATGGTAACCCCCCCCCCCCTCCTACATGCAACACAATTGAGGCAGTAGAGCCAAGAAACATGAAAATCATCATGTGGCCATTTGTCTTCTGGAGACAACACATTACATTTGTTGGTGCCTAAATAACTATGCAGGACCTTTTGTTAACCCATATCGGTTTCAAATTAAGTATAATCACACCGTTTAAATTACTGGGTGTCAACGCTGAATATTGGGTAAAGCTTATAGAGAGGGAGTCATGATTATTTAACGAACCAGGGCAATAAATGGTATGTGAAAGTAGTAATATTTACTAAAGTAAACCAAACGTTAGCTAGCATAAGCTAAGCCAGACAAGTACCAAGAGTTGGCAACATGCCACTAACGAATACCCATGGATTCACTTGTACTTTTATCATGTATTACAATTACGAGAAACGATGCTAGGTTGTCGTCGACATTCCTCTTCCTGACAAGAGCTATCGTTTAGCTTCCAACCCCCATTCTGATTTTTTTCCATTTCACTCCACCCAAACCCCCTCCCCCATGACACCCACCCCGAAACGCAGGGGGAAAAAAACCCGTCAATTCGGATTTATACCTGGGGTGAGCCTGTGTTCGCCTCCGACGGGCTGAGGAGACATCGAATGTGCCGGGCTGTCGACTGGGGTGCGGAGGTTGCACCTCTGCGGAGACGGAGCGCTCGGAGTCCCCGGCAGCGGGTTGCACCTTCTCCGCTTGGGAGACTGGGGACTGAGAAGGGCCTCAAACTCCATCGACCGCTTTAACGTAGCACCGCACGCCATGTTAGCTAAACAAAAAAACAGGAAAGTATGATAGGGAAGGAAAAAGCCGACCCGCGGTAGTAAGGTTTAACACTCCCTTTTGAAAGCTTAATGTTACTTGAATTTCGCCTTGGCCTTTCTTCCTCTCCACAACAACGGATTTTCTTCTTCTCTGAGTAGTAAAGCCCAACGGCCGACCTACTGAATTTTTAAAACGTCACAACGTGGATCATACCATTATAGAAGAAGAAAGGGGTGTGTCAATCTTTTCAACAATTTTTCGGAGATTATTCACTATTTCCTTTTGTAAATCCTAAATAAATTTGTATTTTAAAGAAAATAGCTAATCATTACTTGAATATATTTTTAATTTAATTTTTCCCCGTAGCGTTTTATTTTACAACATCCGGCGTTACACCCCCTCCACTAGGGTTCTCTTAACCTCTTCCAGTTGAACCAAAGACTTGAACTCAAAAAGAGGGTTCATGAGACGTCTGGTGGAGGTGATCAATGATCAATAAAGATTCTATTCTATTCTATTCTACTCTATTCTATTCTATTCTATTCTACTATATATACTCAGAAACTGAATTTGACTGTTGTGTATAAATAGATAAATGAGTCACACTTCTTAAAGTTTGTAAGCTAATTTATTAAACCACAATATGTGACAGAAAAGGTCAACACAGAGAACACAACAATATAAAAATGGCTCAAAATAATCCAAATATAACACGATGACCAAATCTCAATGAGTTGATCTTCTAAAGAAGAAAGCGAGCTTTCTTTTCAAACAGTTTGCTTCCTATGAGGATATTTTCTTTTACCTCAAATGTCCACAAAAAAGTAATAAAAGACAGTGAAAATTAGCACTTGTAGGCATTCCTTCCTACTGAAATATTTTGTTGCTCTGGTTTTGTTTAACCAAAAATAATTTCAGGTGTTTGAAAATTTGAAACACCTTATTTAAAACACCAAATTTGAAACATTATTAATAAATGAATAATAATAATTTATTTATAGTTTCCCCACTAATATAAATTGATCATATAAAATGTTTAATACAAACATTAGAAATGTGTAACGGGTACATTTTAATGTCAAGTCTTAGGTAAATAAAAAAACTGAAAAATAAAGACATAAGTAAATTATCAAACATTAAAAATAACAAAGCACATTAAATGGCACAGGAAGAAAAAAAGTTCTTTATATGACACTTTTTTAGTCACATGCTTTTATTAAATTTGTCTGTATGTGACTGCGTCAAAAAAAATCCAGTGTCCTAAACCTAACAAGTACACTGTACTGAACATTTTTTTCTTTATTTTATTTTTTAGGAGTTTCCCTCTTTGCCCAGCTACAGATGTGGCTCTTAAAAAGGACCGTTCCAGTGTCTGTGTTTGCTGYTGTGTGGGCCCATTCAGCTCAACACACTGCTTGAATTCATACTGTGAACTTTATGCAAAAACTGTTGCAGGTCTTTTGTGGGGCACTGGCATTCATGTGCAGATGGGACAGGCAACCAAAAGTGTCCTCTGTATTTATGTGAGCACAAAATACACTCAGAAATAAAAGACTAATAATAACATGTTTACTGTGTGAAACACACTAAATTAAGCTGTTACCTCAGCAGACACAGTGGGTTAACGCAAGCAAAAAGGAGACAGAGAATTCGAACATATGTATACATATAAATATATATATATATATATATA
>NW_013952545.1:384360-392095 GCF_001266775.1 Austrofundulus limnaeus
TCATAGCCTACACTGAAAAAAACTTGTAAGATTTACTTGAAAAAAATCCTCGTAACAATTTGCACTAACGTTTGTTAAGTAAATTTAAATGCTACAGATTCATGTAATATTTACTCATCATTATCTTGTGAATAAATCAGGTAAATTCTTTAACTATTTTCTTAGTAACTTTGACTAGATAATGATGAGTAAATATTACATGAATCTGTAGCATTTAAATTTACTTAACAAACGTTAGTGCAAATTGTTACGAGGATTTTTTTCAAGTAAATCTTACAAGTTTTTTTCAGTGTAGRCTATGATGCAAATTCAAATTTATTTTGGATATATGCAGCATTTTCATAACAACCGATGGTTACTTGATTGTGGTATRGGGGCTATGTGCCTGGAAAATACAGAATACCCCACCTCTAAGAAAAATAACCAATAATTTCACTCAATCTGCATTGATGATCTAGGTGATATTCTGACCACGTTTACTCTGCCATAAACATATTTTCCTAWTTTTTATTGCTAATTCTTTTCTTTCTTTTTTTATGATCCACACTTCTGCCAACTGATTGTTCACATTTCAGAAATAGAGTTGAGTCAGGTGGTTTTTGCCCTGGACAAGTCATCATCAGTAACAGAGTTGTTTTCTACAGAATACAGCCTGGGGTTTGAGTTTCGTCTAAACTTCTTGCACTTTCCGATTTCCCACAATCGTTGTAGTGACTGTCGGAGAGCCTGTCTCAGCTCTCTGCACCGCAGGGCATAAAGCAGTGGGTTGACCGCAGAGTTGAGCAGACAGAGGGTGCTGCAAAACGCAAATGTTCTTTGTTGGTTGCGAGTCAGGGTGATGGAGACGTCAACTATCAGGAAGGCGAGAGTAGGAAGCCAGCAGCCCACCAGTATGAGCAGAATCAAGGCGAAGGTGCGAGCCAGCCGGATATCCATCCTCATGCGGTTCTGACCTGTGCCCTCTGCACCCTGGAGGCTCGACAGGGATGCCTCGTGGCGGTGGGCCCTCCACAGGATGAGAGCGTAAGCCCCCAGAATTAGTGCCAGAAGCGCCAGGATGAAGCTGGTCCAAAAGATCAGGTAGCCCCGGCTGACGTAGGGGAACAAGCGAGAGCAGGGTGGAATGAGGCCCGTGGGACACGTCCAACCCATGAGCGGCAAGAAGGAGAAGAAGATGGTGGTGCTCCAGAGGACCAGAAGGCTCAGGTGGGCTCTGCGGCGTGTCAGCAGAACCTTGTAACTGGTGGGGTGGTGGATGCAGAGGTAGCGGTCCAAAGCGGTGAGCAGTAAGCTCCCCACTGAGTTTGTGAACGCCAGGGTGACTCCGCCTAACTTGAAGAGATAAGCAATGGGGCCGTCACTGTGGCGAAAGAGGTGAAAGTCAAGGAAGCTGGTGGTGAAGAAGCAGCTGGCAAAGACATCAGCTAAAGCCAGGTTGCCTATGAACAGATAGGAGGGCCTCTGTCGCAGGCTGGCTGTGGTGGCGATGACCACAAACACCACAACGTTTTCTAGCAAGGTGACAGGACCRGCCAGGAAACAAATGGACCCGATCGCCGTCCTTTCTGCTTTCGTCAGGACCATGTAGCATTCCAGATCCTTACAAGACTCGTTCTCTGTGGAAAAATACAAAAACAGGAAAGGTTTGAGGACTCACTCATCTAAAAAACACAACGTATCATTTAGGCTGTTAAACAAGGTGCTGTACCCAGGCATGATGAGTTGTCTTTGGCTTCCATTTCCTTTATGGAGTGTAAAAAAAAATCCTAAAACAAAATTCAAAATGATTACTTTTTGCATGTATTCACAAACAGAATTTCTATTATCTTTGATTCTGACTATTCCATTTTACATCAAAGGACAAAAGCAGCAACTTCCAGTGGAAAAAGAAACAAGGACGATAATGTGATTGCTCTTTCTCGTCTGGTCAATATTTAATCTGGAGCTAAACAGAAACGTTAGCATCTGAAGTGAAGAGAAAAAATCCATTTAGGAGTGAAAACAAACATAAAATGATCATCGCRCTATCAGCTGACGGATGTGTCGGAAAGATAGCTGTGCTTTAAAGTGAGCCATAAACCAATTCATGCTGACGGAACAACTTTTTTTAGTATTTCTAAGAGCTTATCTCTGTGTTTGTCATAGAAGCAGTTTATCCAACCGGCCTCATCTCGAACACTGTTATAATGAAGGTCAGGCTTGTTTGTTTCTTGAATGTTTAAGCAGCTGGAGACACATATGTGCAACCATTTGCAACCACTTTACTCTGCAACACAAGAAGGCTCTGATTCTTATGTATCATCTGATATCGCAATTTGTGATGAAGCTTTTTGTTGTCAAATATTGATTGTAATTTTACTGAGTTGTCAAAAACACAAATGTAACATGAAATTTGATACACTAACACATACATTTAAATGATGGCTGCCCTCTTCTGGAATTAGAGGGAACTGTTCAAAGAGTGAAGGAGCAACGAGTACATGACACTGCTGGGAAGAGGCCAGGATTTCATGACAGAAGGACCGAAAACCAGTACATTGTTTTTTTTTTTAACCTGACCATCAAACCACGGGGCAYAAAATTCTGTCTGTCTCTTTTATTAATGACTGAAAAAAGGAGGTCACTTGTACCTTTAGGGGTTATGGGATGTGGTCTCAAACCATAGGGAAAATCTTATGCTGTCTGCAAAAGAATTGTATTTTAATGCACAGACAATCTCGCTGAATTTTGTYACTTCCTCTGTGGTCACAGTGGACTTGGAATTGAGTTTCTGATGGTGGCTCTAACAGAACTCTTGCACATGTTTAGGGCTTGTTTGTTTTCCTCTGAACTGAATAACTACTTTAAAGCGGGTGAATATTTATGCAGTCATTTATTTTACATGTTTTTTTATGCAGCGATGACTGATTTCTAATCACAATAAAACATCAAAGGGGGTGAAAACATTTTATAGACACTGTGTTATAGTGTGGCCCGATGCAACTTGCAAATGAAGGCCATATAAACTTGGCACGTTTTTCCCCCCAAAACAAACACAAAAATCAATCAAACTCAGCAGACAAAGAGCCTGGCTCATGTGCAGAAAAGTTACACAAATTTAAACACGTGCGTGTGTTTTGTTATTTTTAAAATTTGCATATACTGTAGAGCCATTTCCGCCAGTATTTTTTTGTTTTGTTTTTATAATGCTTATTCGCCCAATTGATGAGTTTTTAATTAAGTATATTTTTACACCTGGTGGGTGTGTTTAACCAAGTAGTTTACATGTGGCCAATTCAGAGATTTGAAATAGCAAAGAAGAGATATCATGACCTGTTTGGATGCAAAGTAGATGCACGTGTTTAGCAGATTACGGCGTGTAGCATTTGGCAAAAAGTCAGGCTGACGTGTTTACCGTTGTGCAGATTTGAGCTGACGTTTTGCTTGTGTGTGAAGTTTGGCTAGCTGTAGAAAAGGTTATTATTGTGCCTGCAATCATAAAAAACAATTACAGTGCAGAAGTGACCTTAATAGAAACATAGTCCCTCCAGCGTGTCCTGGGCCTTCCCCTGAGCCTCCTCCCAGTGGGACGTGCCTGAAACACCTCACCAGAGAGGTGTCCAGGAGGCATCCTAACCAGATGCCCAAGCCACCTCAACTGGCTCCTCTCGACGTGGAGGAGCAGCGGCTCTACTCTGAATCCCTCCCGGATGACCGAGCTTCTCACCCTATCTCTAAGAGAGAGCCCAGACACCCTGTGGAGGAAACTCATTTCGGCCGCTTGTATCCACAATCTCGTTCTTTCGGTCACTACCCAAAGTTCGTGACCATAGATGAGGGTAGGAACGTAGACCGACTGGTAAACCGAGAGCTTTGCCTTCTGGCTCAGCTCCCGCCTCACCACGACAGACCGGTTCAGCACCCGCATCACTGCAGATGCAGCACCAATTCGCCTGTCGATCTCCTGCTCCATTCTTCCCTCATTCGTGAACAAGACCCCAAGATACTTGAACTCCTCCACTTGGGGCAGGACCTCTTCCCCAACCCGGAGGTGGCATACTACCGGTTTCCAGCTCAAGACCATGGTCTCGGATTTGGGGGCACTGATCCTCATCCCAGCCGCTTCACACTCGGCTGTGAACTGCTCCAGTGAGAGCTGGAGATCACGATCTGATGAAGCCAATAGGACTACATCATCCGCAAAAAGCAGAGATGCGATCCTAAGGTCACCAAAAAGGATCCCCTCAACACCTTGGCTGCGCCTAGAAATTCTGTCCATAAAAGTTATGAACAGAATCGGTGACAAAGGGCAACCTTGGCGGAGTCCAACCCTCACCGGAAACGAGTCCAACTTATTACCGGCAATGCAGACCAAGCTCTGGCACCAGTCATATACAGGGACCTAACAGTCTGCATCAATGGGCCTGGTACCCCATACTCCCGGAGTACCCCTCACAGGAGTACCCGAGGGACATGGTCAAACGCCTTCTCCAAGTCCACAAAACACATGTAGACTGGTTGGGCGAACTTCCATGCACCCTCCAGGACCCTGCTGAGGGTGCAGAGCTGGTCCACTGTTCCACGACCAGGATGAAAACCACACTGCTCTTCCTGAATCTGAGATTCGACTATCCGACGGACCCTCCTCTCCAGAACCCCCAAATAGACCTTACCAGGGAGGCTCAGGAGCGTGATCCCCCTATAGTTGGAACACACTCTGCGGTCCCCCTTTTTAAATAGGGGGACCACCACCCCGGTCTGCCAATCCAGGGGAACTGCCCCCGATGTCCACGCGATATTGTAGAGTCGCGTCAACCAATGCAACCCCACAACATCCAGAGCCTTATGGAACTCCGGGTGAATCTCATCCACCCCCCAGCACCCTGCCACCAAGGAGCTTTTCAACCACCTCAGCGACCTCRGCACCAGAGATTGGAGAGTCCGATCCAGGGTCCCCAGGCTCTGCTTCCTCATGTGAAGACGTGTCGGTAGGATTGAGGAGGTCCTCGAAGTACTCCGCCCACTGACCCACAACATCCCGAGATGAGGTCAGCAGCGCACCATCCCCACCATAAATAGTGTTGGTGGCGAACCCCCCCCCCTCCCCGAGACGCTGGATGGTGGACCAGAATCGCCCTGAAGCCGTACAGAAGTCTTTTTCCATGGCCTCTCCGAACTCCTCCCATGCACAAGTTTTTGCCTCAGGGACCACCCGAGCCGCAAACCACTTGGATTGCCGATACCTGTCGGCTGCTTCCGGAGTCCCACAGGCCAAAAAGACCCGATAGGGCTCCTTCTTCAGCCTGACAGCAACCCTCACCACCGGTGTCCACCAGCGGGTTYGAGGGTTGCCGCCAGGACAAGCACCGACAACCCTACGGCCACAGCTCAGGTAAGCTGCCTCGACAATGGAGGCATGGAACATGGCCCACTCGGACTCAATGTCCCCCACCTCCCCCGGAACAGGTTCGAAGTTTTCCCGGAGGTATGAGTTGAAGCTCCATCTGATGGGAGACTCTGGCAGACATTTCCAGCAGACCCTCACTATACGTTTCGGTCTGCCAGGTCTGACCGGTATCCTCCCCCACCAACGGAGCCAACTCACCACCAGGTAGTGGTCAGTTGACAGCTCCGCCCCTCTCTTCACCCGAGTGTCCAAAACACGTGGCCGCAGATCAGATGAAACGACAACAAAGTCGATCATCGAACTGCGGCCTAGGAAGAAACAACTTAACAGATGAAATAACAGCAATAATGTTTGATTATTATCATAGAATACTGAAGTAAACAAAGTTAGAAGATATTATGTTAATTCCTTTTGGTGACCTAATGGTTGCAGAGTATGACTGTTGATCTCCAGGGTGTCATCAGACATTTTTACCAACTTGTTCTTATCTTTTCTGTGTCTGAATTCATCGATGTGGTGGCTGCCTCTCCTTCCTGTGTGCTGTGCTCGCTGCTTCTTCCTCTGAGTTTTATTCCCCACTTAGCATTGGTGTATGGTTGTGATGCAACTGACAAAAATGACAAAATTTTGACAGTCTTCTGTCATTCTGAGGGAGAGGGTCAACCTGAATATTTATGCATAAATATTTATATTTATTTATTAATATTTATGCAAAAGTGTGCAGTGAAATTCTAGCACTCGTCACACAACATAGTTTCCTGAGAGATMTGGAGTCATTCTAGCCGTTTGGGGACCGACCTCATTCTGCATGATGCACAGCAGCTTCACAGACACAGTTTATTGTTGACTGAGCTGCTGGCAATGCAGATATGTTTCTTAATAAGAATTAAAGAACCATCACAAAGAAAAGAACCACAACTGACAAAGAACCTGAAAACTTGTTTTCTGCTAAAATTAATTCTGTTTAATTAATTTAGTTGATAGCATCAGTTCACACCAAAAGACATCTCTAGATATTGTACTAAGAAAAGAAATGATTCAGATCCAGTTTCTGATCCAAATAGTCAATTCAAACCCCATAATAATACAATACATTCACAGGAAAAAAAAACTATGAACTACTAGAAGTCTCTATCTTGAGATGTCACAAATTCTGTCACTTGGTTTGTTACTTGTAGGATGCAACTATTGTCATCCTTAATTTCTACATAATTTAAAACTGATATAAAAATAAAAAAGTGAACAAATAAAGAAAATGGCCGTGCCCTACTTTTTCCAGTAAAATCTTTGCTAATTTTTCAATGCAAATTTTTGCAAGACAAAAAATATATTTTGTTGTTTCTGCCCAATTTAAGCTTAACCTAATTAAGAAATGTGTTCTTAGAACTTTAAATTTTTGAATTTTTGTTGCTTTTTTTTTAGAAATAGAATCTGAAGTTCATCTTGTTAACTCATGTCTCTGTTTTTCGTCCCAACAAACCTTAACTGGTTTGTTGTGCTGTAAAGTGAGCAGAAAATAAGAGCTACAAAAAATTGCTATGGCAGCAAAAAGGTTTAGTGGTTTATGTCACATGACCTTTCAACGTGCTCATTTTTCTTTTATTTCTTCCACTCAGCAAGGCTGCTAAACATTTTATATCATTAGTTGAAATAAAGCTTATAAGAAGCAATTATCTTTACAAATACTGTTTTTTCAAAATGTGCATTTTCAGGGGAATTCAAATTTGGTTTAATGATTGAACCTAACTTATCATTCTCCAATATCTAGTTGTCTTTTTTTAGGTCTGTTTATGTCTGTCCTGTTTATCTTTTGATCAATAAGAAAGCGCTCATGTGTATTGGCAAACATACAGAGGAAAATGTACGACTTTTCATTAAGCATCTTGTRAGCAACATTTCCTAATTTACTGGCCAAATAGGTGTGGACATTACATCAGCTCTGGCTTTGTTCCCTTATGGTGAAATCACTGCAAGTAGTGCTCTCTTAAGAACCTCTTGTTCTCATGAAAACAGGTTTACCTGATTTGAGGTGTGCCTCAAGCCTCATTTATTAAATTAAACATACATTTTGGTCACTTCATGTTTGGCAAACGTGCAAAATTACAATCTGCCGATCACTTGTGAAATCATTGCTGCTCTCTGACAAGATGTTTCAAAATATGTTCTGACAACAGAGGAAGGAAAATCATTTGAAATCTTATAATGGGACCAAGGAGGCCAAGTTCATGTCAAAAATATCAGATTTACCATCAAGCTSCACACATTATACTTATTAAATACATATGGACTTGTTCTTCTGAAACAACAACAAACAAATTAAACCTTTTTGGTATGTCATTGGAGTACACT
>NW_013952545.1:392275-393728 GCF_001266775.1 Austrofundulus limnaeus
TAATAATACTTTTTAGAAGCTTACCTTACAGTTTAAGCTTGCTGGGCTCAGGAGAAATGCTTTACTGTCGTTATCTGCAGCAGAACAACTGTAACATGCCTGCTTAAACCTCACTGGTGGCAAAGAAAGAGTGTGTGTGTGTTTGTGTGTGTGTGTGAGAGAGRRRRAKAWRMRSWGTGKSKMTRWKRWSACAMRAGAGAGAGAGAGAGAGGRGAGASRCKMWAAAAAATCCCCATTTGATGTAGCTATACAGTTCAGCTCAGTGGCAAAATTGTGTCGATTTCTGTGTTGGCTGAGGATGATTAGCTGTGGTGACTAATCTTTTATTGCACATGTGGYCAACTCAAGGCCYGYRGGCMAAATGTGGCCCGCCACRGCATTTTATGTGACCCCTCAAGAGTTTGAAATGTGTAATGATGTCTTAAACTAAGTTGCTTTAAAGCTATTAACCRCTTAACACTCGCCYCTGAAATTCCTTAAATGCCATTGATTTTTTTTGTAATGGTGTCAGGTTAAARATAAGAACCGGAGGAARTCATCTGACACCTCTGGAAACGTCTGCAAAATGTTTAAAAGCAGAAAYGGCACMGWTTTTGCCCACCAGTGGAASAAAGACAGAATCTCYCATAATGCACGTTGATTATCTTACTTGCAAAATGACTGCATGTCACCACTAGGTGGAGGTGGACAGGGTTCAAAAGCAGATGATAGCTGGTAGCTAGCAGTCTACTTTTTCTGTGTTGAACTGGCTTACATGTCAACCTCTTCAGAGCTGTATCTTGACCCTGAAAAATCTGTTATTTTCACACACACAAAAAAACTGTATTATTCATGTGTGTGTGTGGTGGGGGGTTAAAATCGGCTGGGATCATGCAGAAAGTGGAGCAGAGATAGCAGCACCTGAAGCACAGAGGAGCAAGGAAAGGAGGACGGGGAGAAGTGTAAAACTCCTTTCTACTTATTAGTGGCAGAATGGGTTAGGAAATGATTTTTAAACTTTATTTATTGTGGTTTTTTTTTTTTACATCCTACAGGCTATGAGATGTGAAATTAATATGATTGTTTTAGGTTATTCTCTACTTTGACACACCTGGACACCAGAATGAGTGATTATCAGGCTTCTGCCAAACTTGAAGACTTGCTGTAGAGCAGGGAAACAACCAAAACATGCAGGATAGTGGCCTTCGGGGACTAGGATTGGGCACGATTGTCTTGGGTATTCTAAGATCAACACTAAGAGGTGATCTGATTTTTGATGTTGCTGCTTCAAAACTGGGGAACAGATTGTCCTAATGTAATCCAGGTAAAAAATCAAAAAAGAAAAAAATTATATAGGTCCTCTGGACGGGTTCTTCTCTAATGAAACGTTCTAATGAAACTGTTCAAAAGAATGTCCCAACACAGACGAGCTACATCTAATGGCCAGAACTCTGCAGTTTTCACTCATTTACAG
>NW_013952545.1:394048-395809 GCF_001266775.1 Austrofundulus limnaeus
CTCTCAGACTGAAGAAGTCTCTTGGAGGAGAGACGAAACGTTTCATTAGAGAAGAACCCGTCCAGAAGACCTATACAATTTTTTTTCTTTGTGGAACAGATTATCTTCATATGAGACTGTTGAGACTTTTAAACCTGTGCTCAAGACTCCTTTTATCTTGGCAGTTGATTCAGGCAGAGTTTCAGATTCAAAGCTGTTGTGATTTGCTGTGGTTTATTTTAGTTTTACTTTAATATCTAATGAGTACGTTTGTATTTATTGTTTTTTTACCTTTGTGTTTGATTAAAATGTGAAGCAGTCAGCTTTGTTTTTGACAAAGCAATAAGGACATTGTGCAGTACTGCTGGAATAACAACAGGGGACGATGATGGACAACAGATTTTCACACTGTTGCGCATGAACATCAAGCTCATCTGTTAAAAGTTTGACTTCATGGTTCAGTTTAACCTTTAACAAGCAGTTTTCTCCACAATTTAAGTTTTTAATTTAGATCACGTCCCTCTGGTAAAAAGAAAATGAACTACAACAAATTAACTAGTTTGCAAAACGTCATATACCTGAGGCATTCTGTGGTAAATTAAAAAACCTAATTTAGTCTCCAAATCTAGAGAAGTATGTTAAATAAGACTAAACTAATCAGGAAAAAAAATATTCCATGGCAAAAAAAAAGTCAAAAAATATATATGATTTCAGAAAACTGCTATAATGTTTTGTTGACATATTTTCTGGTACACAAGCTGCGCTTTCTTCTCCTCTGACCCAACAGATTAGGCTGGCCAGGAGGCAGAAAATGTCATTAGTAGCTGACAGTGCAGCTACAATAAGATTTCCTGTCTGTCCTAGTCTGTTCAGGTGCACCATAAACACAATAGACAGCGGGACAGACTAAAGCCATTAATGTTCAATTACTTCTCAGATTACATCATCTTGTTACACAACAACACACCCCTTTAGAAATCACCCTGCACACAAACATCAGGCCTGTCTTTACTGCTTAAGATTGATTTATCTTGAATCCATTAATCAAATTTCCTCCCTTTGTTTCCAGAATACCAGACCTCCACAGAGCCGTATCAGATCAGTGATGTGAAAAACAACAGAAAAACAAGGTCAGCGTAATACAAACTGTAAATATGTCATGCAGAGGTGATTGATTATTTATTTTATTTTTCTGTTTAGTTTCTCAGATTATGAGACAGGTTTTATTTTTGTCTTTTGACGTTTGTCCATGATACTATATTAGGGGTTGTTTTATTAGGAACGTGTAAACCTTACATCTCCAAACAGAGATATCATTAAAAAAACATATTTTTGTTTTTAAATTGTACTTCATGTGTCTGATTTGTATCATTGCTTTGCATAAATGTCTGTGAATGGTTTAAAAGTTAGTTTTTTTCCCGTTCAGTTTCTGCCCAACATCCAAAACCACAAGTTTGATCATTAAGTGACTTTAAATTGGTGTGTTTGTGTGTGTGGGTACATGTTTTTGTTACCTGGAGATGATTTTGGACCATTTTCCCAGTACACAAAATGGTGAGGACCCACTCCTTATTGGGACAAAAGCCTGGTCCCTCTTGGTGGGTCAGGGTTAGAAGGACTAGTTTAGGTTAGGTTTAGGTTTAGTTATGTGGGGTGTTCAGGTTTAAGATAAGGGTTAGGCTTTAGGAATGACAGATAAATGAATGCAATGCAAAATCTTCATGAGAATAGAAGAACAAACGCGCATGTGTGTGTGTGTGTGTGTGTGTGTGTGTGTGTGTG
>NW_013952545.1:397564-411111 GCF_001266775.1 Austrofundulus limnaeus
ATCTTCTAGTTTTGAAGTAAAAACACCAATTTAATCCCTGTGAGGGACTGATTATTAATCAACACAATACTTAATTAAAAACTTTTAATTTTGTCTTGGTCATAGTTTATAGGTTGTAAAAAAAAACATGAGAAACATTGGTAAAAATGATAATTTCTTGCGTTTTTTGGCAACCTGCAACATGTAAAACTGACTTTTAGTCATGGCTGAAACAAATTTACAAAGCAGCAGTAATTTGCAAAAAAAGTTACATAATCTATTGAGTACTGTGTTAATCTTAGTTGCTGCATGATAACAGAGTGCAAAGAATAACACAGCATACTTGAAATGAAGTATAACAGAATAAAATTTTAATAAACATACAATTCCATCAAAAACTGCCAGTTATTTTCTTGTTAATGTTTTCTTGTCAATGTTTTATCAATGTTAGAATTTATGAGAATAAAAAACAGTGAGTGAAAGTATCTCTGCTTCTACTCTGGTTACTGTTTGGAGCATTTTAAATTAGTTAAATTCTTGAGAAGGCTCCCATTGTTGACTTCTTTTACACATTTCAGATTGAATAATTACAATGTACTAAATATAGCCTAAAGCAAAATACAAATATTCCATTCCTGCCGCTTTGCGTGAGAAAAAGAATGAATCGAGCAGCTTTTCTTTTTTTCCATTCCACTTTTCGGCAGCCACTTTGGCGTGTTTTACACACTGCCAACTTTGGCAAACCATCAGAAATGTTTTGATGACCTACAGAGGCCCCTCGCTGACCTACTTTCCATACATAGCCAATCCTGATGGGCGGCTTTGCGTTTCAGAGGCGTGTCCCTTCATGCTCTCTGCTGGCTGACACACACCATGTTGCGTAACTCTTTCAGGCTCTTTAAACACAGAAAGTTGAGTTGACCGTGGACCTGAATAACTGGAAGAGCTCTCTGTAGACATAGGCCTACAAACTGCCATAAAAACCTAACAGTAAACTGTATGGTAGTCTGTATTATCAGTGGTCAAAGTCCTCAGTCTAGGTGAAAAGTATCTGCATTTCAAAATTATCTGGAAAACTACTACAGTAAACTCTTTTAAACAGCACCATTTAATATAGTTTAGGACAGTGGTTCCCAAACTTTTCAGCTTTTGACCCAAAAAATAACAGTAGCAGAGACCTGTGCCCCCAGCTATTTTTGGATGATAAACATTTGTATCAGGTCAACTAAACATGGGCATAGTAACAATATTTTTATACTAAATTTATCCATTTTAAATATAMTAACCTCACTCCTTTGTAACAACTAAGYCAAAAACATAATTAATTCCGAAAATCTTTTCAGGACCCCATCTTGATGTTTCGGGACCCCACTTTGGGTCCCGACCCCAACTTTGGGAAACACTGGTTTAGGATATGTTTGATTTCATAGTTGTTTATTTAATGAATATCCTTTAGACATTAGACACTACWTTATGTCATCTTCAAACACGTTTTCTGTTGAGATTTAGGGCAAAATTGTACAAAACAAACTTTTCTTTCAGTAATTGTATGTCACATGACCTCTACAAACAATCACCTGCTGGGGAGTTTTATGACTCATTGTGAGAAACGTTCCCACTAAATTACACAAAATTACCGGTTTATGCATTGCCACAAATTTACAACAGACACTTCTGCAAATTAGACGTTTGCTTTGCAGTTCTTATGGGACAAAAGGAATTTGTAGAATTAAGAAAGTATCACAGCCATTTGTTAAAGGCTAGATAACCTTTATGAGACTTTAAGATTATTATAACAATGAGAAAAGACTGAGTTTCAGTGAAACAATTAGATGTTTTCTCACCAAGCCAGACAGGGCTGGGGGGATGGGTAGTTTTCAGACAAGCTGCTGCTGTTATTGTAGCCTGTTGCAGCTGTGTAGAGCTACAGAACGGATTTAACCTACATTGAAAAACAATCATTTCCTGTTTCATGGGGGAGGGGGAAGAAGAAAGAAAGAAAGTAAAGTAAGCAGCGTTTTATATCTAGACTATTTTGCTGTTTATCTCTGTTTAGKTTGAGGTTACATAACAAAGCATTGTCCATGTTAACATATTAAACTATACTGTGTCCTCTGTGTAAATTCTGGTATTGTTTACATATATCAGCTGGAAAGAGAAAGGCTTAAAGGACCGAAAATGGTTGTTTTTGAATTTCTCTCAGGAAGTTCTCGCTCCAACAAAGGAAAAGAGAGGAGGGTTGGTGATTGACGTCACCAGTCTTGGCAACAGGCACGAATGCGTCTGCGCATCTACTTTYTGATTGGTCGTGTGGGTCGCACTCGGTACGTGATTGGTCGGCTCTGTGCTCCAGCGGACTACATATCTGCACTGTAGATTCCATTTTGTTGCAATCAGAATCGGAGGAGAGAGAGTGAGGTGGCGTTTTGTAMGGCCACTGTGAACAGCAGAACCAGCCTCGAAGAGCGGCAGATTTTGTAGGAAATATAGCTCGCTGTGATTCCTACATAGTCTGCTGAGTGACATCAGAGGCTAACGACAATTATTTTCGACGAAAGGCTTCAACAACAAAGCCTGAGGAAGTCGGTAAGAATCTGAGAAGCTTGCGTCTCGTCGCCATATTGAATTCAGCTTCTTTGTTTTGGTTTGGTGCCAAAACAGACCCAAACAGGACGTAAAGCTTTTTGTTTTTCTAAGAATTATATGTAATTGTAAAATACAATCATTTTCACATAGAATGGGTTTATTTGTACGTCGAAATTTGCTTCACTAAAACCACCAGAAATGGTTGCTTATGATTTATATACTAAGAAAACGTGAAAATTAATATTTATGTAATATTTTGTTTGTTTTTTATATTACATTATTTATATTACAAGCGTTACTGAAAATAATAACAAGCTTGTTTTTGTTGTTTGTCGATTCAAGTGATGACGCACTTTGCGTAACACTCATAAGAAACATCCAACGCTTTTGTTACGCAACAAATGTGAAGTTGAAGCCTGTTATTGGGCAGCCGTGCGTATTTTTGCGCATCTAACCCGCATTTTCTCGCATTTTTTAGGGGTAACGACTTCTGGGAGCATCGTGCGCCGAGGTGAATTGATGTTCAGCTCGGCTTCACGGAAAAACAACGCTCCTTGGCACATGAAAACCTCAGACCTTGCTGGACACACAAGTGCAGCGAGAAGTAGACAGAAAACTACTTCGAGGACCTGGGGACCGGTTGGAGGTGAAAGATTAAAGAGGTRTGTTAGTTTTTTAACAACAAAAGAGGGGGAGCTGGGGGCTGTTTTGGCTCAGGCTGGTGTGGGGGAGGGGCAGTCGGCCCTGAATGTCTGCTCCTCCTGCACGTAGCTGCCAGACTTGTTTTTGTTGAATGATTAGCAGTAAAAACTCCTTTTTTTTATTACTCATCTGTTAGGATTAATTATTAGACAATCCCATTGCAATGTGTGCATGTCTAGAAATTCTTCTTAGCAAAATGTTTTAATAATTAATTATTTTTATGTTGCAGGTGACAGGTAGTACCGAAACATGGGAGGCGGCGAGAGATACAACATTCCAATTTCCCACCCTGAACGCCCCAAGAAGAACCATCAGCTTGGCAAGGCCAAGCAGAGAAGCCGCGACCAGACCGGAGGCGCGGCAGCGTCCGCGGCAGGAGCAGGGGGCCTCCATCATCACGGCCTCCGCCGGAGCGACAAAGGCGCTGCCTACCACAGGTCTCCAGAGGCGCGGCAGGCCGTGTCCGCTGAGAAGAGTGCTTCTGTCCGTTTTGCCGACAGCTATGATCAAAACTGGGAGGGCGCGGTGTCTCACCTTAACACGCTCCTGTCAACACAGGGCAGCCCGAGCTACGCAGGGCCCAAGTTCAGTGAGCCACCCTCACCCAGTGTGTTGCCCAAACCTCCCAGTCACTGGGTGTCTTTCCCGATGGGGCCCTGTGACCACAGGGAGATGATGGCCTTCCAGCTCAAGAGCCTCTTAAAGGTGCAGGCTTAGCTAAATACCCACACTTCATTTAAATAGAGCCAATACATAGACTGGGACTCTGTTGAGGCATTTTCTTGCCAGGAATGCCTCAAAGCTGTAATAAACTTCTTTTTTTTTGGCCAACATCAACCTAAGTCAATCAAAAATATGTCATTTATTACAGTTTTGTTGCATTGCTGGTTAGTGATGCTTATAGTGGAGCCAGTTTCTGTGACTGACAAACTGGATTCCTTTTACTTCTGTTTTGTTTTGTTCTTTTTATTGTTGGCTTTTAATGCAGATTGAGTGCTTCTTTCCTCCCCATATCAGGGTCGTACTTTAGGTCAGGTAAAGCCCGTTACTTTTATGGTCCATTTCTGTGGACAGACAATAATTTTGTTGAAGGTTGAGCTTTGGATTGATATCCAAAGATTCAGGTGCTAAAGCAAGTTCACATTTGTAGTTTTTTTTTTTTTTTTTTTTTGGTGCCCCTTTATGGTTTTAGCTTTTCCGTTGTTTTGAAATGGAAAAAGGCACTCAACTGCAGTTCTGCAAGGAAAAAGCTTTTGTATTGGATATGAGCTAGTGGTTAAGTTCAGGTTGAAAGATAACCTCGATGGTTAGTAAGAGACCATAGCACATGGACTTCGGACCACCAACTCCTGTACCCCTTTTTTATTGCGCTGTGCGCAGATGCACTATAGGAGTTGAGTGCCTGAAAGTCCGCAACACTCTTATCATAGCATTATTTTGTACGAGTCCGTATTATTGTGGCTGAAAAGTGTTTGAAGCACTGTGTGTAACCAAAGCTATGTTGAACTGTTTATTTTAAYGAATTTTTCAACACCCTCTTTATGGTTGGCATAGTTTCCACTCCGTTTATCTTGCCAGCCTTGATGGTGAACAGATTAYTACGCAGCTGTTCGTTTGTTTCAATCAGTACTGTTACTCTCCCCCAGCTTCTGCCTCCTCAGGACAGAGCTGCAGCTTTAACATGCGGAAGTGGGCCCTGCTCGCACGGTGGGGTCCAGTTGGCTGCATGCATCTGTCTGGAGGAAGGCAGAACCGAGGAGCTTTTCTGGAGGGAAGTGGCCCAAGGGGCTTAAAATTTGGATACTTGATAAGAGGTTGTTGTTGACCAATTCCGTCTTCGACTGACCGTCTGATACTTTGTACCCCTGTTAGCCTCTTGTTGCTGCTCATTGTTTACCCTCCTGCACTGCAATCAAGACTTTTCACCCCGAATAACAGGCCAAGATGCTATGGAAAGTGGTGAAGATGCAATGGACTATCTTATGAATTCTTTTTTATTTTTGTGATTCAGTCCTCTATTGTCGTTTTCTCTTTGCAGAATTGAAGCTGCTTCTCGCCAGCATAAAACTAACAAAACGAAGAGATAGTTATTGTGTTCAAGAGCCATGTAAATAACGAAAYGTTTAAAGTACTTGTAGCATATGTACATTTGCAGGCCGAGTTCGATGCCTGYACGACAAAAAGTATTTTTAGTAATAACGATGAATGTATGACATGCTAAGGACATGTCTTCAATATAAAAGAATATTTTTGTTAAAAAAACAAAAAAAATCCCTGCCAAATAGCATTCAGTACCCCTGCACTGTTATCTTTACGAAGATCTTGCACATGTTTTTATTGTTTTTGTATGACACAGTGCAGGGTGAAGGATGCTATGTGCATTTTTGATAAATTGCTTTAAAACAAATTGGATTCGAGGAGACTTGCACATGTAGATTTGAGTTTGACATTCTYGCAACTTTTATAAGCTGACTTTTTGTGCCTGAGTTGAAACTTTTTTTTTTGCTGACTTCATTCGGTACCTATCACCAAAACCTTGTCCCTTTTCACCCCTCAGCTGTTCTTCCGCCAGCTGACAGGTGGATTGCTGTTTTAAGTACTGCCTTTCGTTGTTTTTCCTTACCCAGGTTGGATTGTGCATGGCAATGTCTCCTTCTAAATTTTTAAGCGAAAAAATTGGCTGCTAATTTGTCCCTCTGAAACAGTCACCGTTTATTTAAAGATGTGCCCCCATTTTAAATTGGTATCGATTGGTATTCAAAAATGTAATAGAATGTGCTATAACTTGATCATAAAATAAGAAAAAAAAATAAATCCCTTCCCTTACCCCCCTACCTGTGTCTTTAATTTTGTGTATGTGTGCTTAACTAGTATTCAGGATATTTACACCAACTAAAAATGCATACAAACTTCAGGAGTGGTTATGTTTATTGCAGAAAATACGCCAAATATAAGTGAATGCCATATTAGGTAATTGTAGGCTTTTAGTTGAACAATTGCAGTAACCATTCATTACACAATCCTAAACACCGACATAAGCAGAGGCTGCCTAGATTACCAATATGTAGAGTTTTAATTTAAAAGGCCTACAGGAAGTTCTACCTGCACTTTTGATAAGATGCCATAAAAATCAACAAATGTTGGTAGTAAGATGCTGACATTTACGTAACTTTTGATTACTAGTAAATGTTTACATTTTCTTTCGACTGAATTGTACAGCACTTAAGTCAACTTTTGTTTTTGTGCTATATAAACACAAACATCAGATTTTCATACAAACATTAACCAAATATTGACTTTTTCAGTCACCCACATGGAGTCCTCTGTAGAAACTTAGAGCTTAGAGGTGATTATTAATGGTTCAGATGTAATCATGTTAAACTCTTAAAACAACTGAATCATCCAGGACATATGGAGGGTGATCAGTTGCTGTTGGATACAAAGGTTTCCCTCATTCTTTCATGAGGACCGCCTTCAAGCAAACTGGTGGGCTTCACAAATGAATACACACACTTGCATTCCTTTAACTGTGTTTTGGTTTCATGTTTGATAGAAATGAGAACAGCTTTAACAGGAAAGTGATCACGTTTAGTTACAGTATTCTGAACAAGAATAAACCATAAAACCAATTTTAGTTTTTTTTTTCTTTTGATAGTTGTTTATTTTGTAGACATTGATTTGCCTCGTATAGTTTGATATTTATTTATCCCAATGAGAACTTCAACAAAGATTAAGTAGCATCATGACATAAGGGATCAGCTGTTTGTTTTTTGGTGTCTTGTTTATTTGCTGCAGACTCAGTGGACTGGATATGACAAAGAGAATGAATGCTAGTCTTTTTTTTGCAACTGGTTTGTCTTACAGGTCAGAAACAAATGTGTCAGTTGTTAAAGCATGCATGCAAAACAGCAGAAACCACACATACCAATCACTTTTTTTATTTAAATACTTTTTTTCCCCACCGCCAGACCTAAATCTTTCTGCTCTTCCTGACGAGAGTTGTTGAGCCCACGGTCAAAGTCTAAACAGGAAAGAAACAAAAAAACATTTAATTTTAATGCATGGAAATTGAAAATAAACAAGATGCTCTTTTTTTTAACGTACCTCAACCATCTCTCCTCCCTTCATCTCCTGCATATGACTGAACTTTCCAGTTTTGCAGACCAGTTTGCTGCCCTCCAGATTAACAATGCACTGATGGGATGAGACAATTGAGTTTACACAATGCATCCCCCGAAGAAATGGCAAAAAGTTTTCAGTGTCATTTATGAGATACTAAAGACTCTTGTCTCTGTGGAGTAATAGGTTGAAAAATTGATATAAAAATAAAAATGCATGAGAAGTGGAAGTGGCACAAGACTTTTTTTTAGCCCTTAGTGTGTATTTTAACATACGACTGTTTTAAACTCGTTTATTCAAAGAATTTGACATCTTTTCTTACACATCCCTCAAGCTTGCAGTAATCCTGTTTCTTGCAGTTTAAGTAAAATAATAATAAAAAAAATCACCTTTAGCTTCTTGCCATCCATAGTGGTAATTTCAGCCTCCTTCCCGATGGTGAAGGAGTTTTTCACCGACTTTCCAGGCGTCTTGGAGGTGATGACGAAATCATTGCCCGTCTGCTTGATCTCAGTGATCGGTTTGATGTCTTTGGCCATCTTGATCACATCTTCTGGGAGTTCTGTTGAGAAGAAACGTTGATATTCAAAAGCTTAAACCATTGGAATTTTGCGAGTCACAAAGCATAAAGAAAACGGAAGATTGCCGCACCCATGGCCCTGAGGAACTCCTCGTAGTTTTCCTGAGCGTAGACTTGCCATGTTCCGCTGAAGTCCATGGTTTTCCAGAGGTTCTGGGTTTCTCCTTCACCAAGACGGCTGGAGGCTGAGACAGTTGTGTGAAGCTCAACACAGTGTAAAGGTGCTGAAGGGACACCCACACCTTCTTATACCCAAAGGAATAGAGTGCAGTGTACCGTGGCTAATGAGTAACACAAGCCTCTGAAGTAATCAACTGTTTGAACAACCTGGAGTTCAGTTACTCCTGATTGGCCAACCCTCTTCCTGCATCAAAGGAAAATTTAAATATTTTAGTGCAACATGCAACATATCTTCTTACTGTTTGATATAGGTTGAATGTTTACCTGTTTTCAGTTCTACTGTATTTGTGCTGGATGCAGAAGAAGCAATGTTACAACAAAACCTTTTTTCCCCCTCTGAAGTTTCACTGAAATTTGAGAATTTTTTAAATATAATATTTTAATTAATAAAGCAACACGTAGTTTTATGTGACATTAGCATATTGTTAATCTTCTGAACTTGGCCTTGCCTGAGACAGGAAGGCCCAACAGTAAGGTTAATGACCAAAAGGACTGTTTGCTTTTAAACTGAAAGAGAAGACTCGTTGCAAAATTATACACGACCCGTTCTCAAAATACAAAGTTTGCAGACGAAAAAGAGGAGCGAGTTATAAAAGGGAGGAATACAATAGTAACATAACTGTAAATGGCTTTATTCATAACACTTCACCAACACATCGGCCACACCAGAAGTTCAAACCTGCAGCTACAGTTTTCGTGGATCACAGGCAGGAAAAAAACTCAAATTAAATGCACTGCAATGCAAATGCACAACTGATAAACTGATTGGATCTCTGATTGATGGGAAAAAAAACTCAAACTCAGAACTGGCTAGCAGGCAGCTAAATACACAATTTTGTTGACCAAATCAAAACAAAAACTACTTTTTAATGTTGATATATAAAAAACAACCAAAAAAGAAGAGATCCAGACAGTTTGCAGCCTTAAAACATCTCCACTGCATTMGCCGGAGGTGTCTCTCCCTGCTTGTAGACGCTCACGGTCACATCGGCCGTTTCAGAGCCGTGTTTGTTGCGCACAGAAATGCTGTACTTTCCAGAATCTTCCGTGTTGACCTTGTTGATGGTGATGGAGCTGCGTTTGGGCTCCTTGGCGATGGTGAAGCGAGCCTGATCCAGAATCTCCCGGTCGTTGCGAAGCCAGGAGATCTCCGGGGCCGGGTCGCCATCGATGAAGCACGTCAGGCACAGAGACTGAACAGGGACAGGGAAGGGTGACATCGCGAGCCCACGTGTGAAATCGTTACAAACGTGGCTGACCTTCGACATACCTTGCCCTCCATGATGGCGACGACGTCGGGAAGACCTTTGGTTACTTTAGCGCGGTCTGTGAGAAGAACGGGGAACAAAAGCTGAGCTGGAATCCAAGAAGAATCGCTCAAATCTTTATACAACTCAAAAGAAAACTCACTTTTCTCAGCGATGGCTAATTGCCTGAGGGTTGAAATCATAAAGTTAATGCATCACAGTAATTTATTTATTTATGAATAACTTTGTTACTCTTTATTTCTGATTGATCAGTCTTTTAGTGTCGTCATATGAAACAGTTCCTTTAAAACAAGCAGCTCAGCACTTACTTTAACCTCTGGTGCTCCAGCAAGGCTTCAGCAAAAACTGTTATGATGACAATGAGGATAAAACACAAACAAACATCTAATCATTCAGGTTCTCACAAGTTATTACGTTTTGAAGAAGCTTTATTTCCACTCACCGTCYCCGGACAGTTCAAACGATCGTTTGTGCGTCTCTTTGCCGTCCCACATGTCTAACGTATATTTGCCTTTATCGTTCTCTGTTGGGTTGGAGATTTCAATCCAGACCTTCTGCATGCTGCTGCCGGGCTTGGTCCTGGCCTCCTGATCGATGCTTTTCTCTCTACCAGAAAAAAAAGGATGATTTACGGAAAAACAGTTACTCTGCTTGTTTATTTGTGACGGATCTATAACTATAACARTGAATCCATAGCAATCAGACTACTTCTGCACACTTTGTGCTACTTTGCCCTTTCGTGGAGCAAAACATTCAGCTCAGCTGGGAACAGTGTTCTGTGACTTATTGGTTGTTGTATTACTTTTGTTTATCAACATATTCACTTTTATTTAAAATAAAACTCACCAGAGAAACACACCGAGATCTCTTCAGTTCTTTCAGAACACTTCGAAAATCCTGCTCTGTTTACAGCGGGTAAAATAAGTATTGAACACGTCACCATTTTTCTCAGTAAATATATTACTAGAGGTGCTAATGACATGAAATTTTCACCAGATGTCGGTAACAACCCAAGTGATCCATACATACAAAGAAATCAAACCATAAATGTCCAGAAATGAGGTTATTTGTAATAATGTGGAATGACACAGGGAAAAAGTATTGAACACATGAAGAAAGGGAGGTGTAAAAAGGCATGGAAAGCCAAGACACCAGCTGAACTCTCTCAGTAATTAGAAAGCAAGCCTGCCCCTTGTCAGTGCAAGTTAATATCAGCTGGTTCAGTCCCAAATGATGGCCAGGTATCACACAAGAACCATCTGATGATGGGTAAAAGTAAAGAGCTCTCTCAAGACCTTCACAACCTTATTGTTGCAAAGYATAATGATGGCATCGGTTACAGAAGAATGTCTAAACTTCTGAAGGTTCCAGTGAGCACTGTTGGGGCCATAATTCAGAAGTGGAAAGAACATTATTTCACCATAAACCGACCACGACCAGGTGCTCCTCACAAGATTTCTGACAGAGGAGTGAAAAGAATTATCAGAAGAGTTGTCCAAGAGCCAAGGACCACTTGTGGAGAGCTTCAGAAAGACCTGGAATTAGCAGGTACGWTTGTTTCAAAGAAAACAATAAGTAATGCACTGAACCACCATGGCCTGTATGCACGCTCACCACGCAAGACTCCACTGCTGAAGAAACAGCATGTTGAAGCTCCTTTAAAGTTTGCTGCACAACATTTAAACAAGCCTGTGTAATACTGGGAGAATATAGTCTGGTCAGATGAGACCAACATTGAACTGTTTGGATGCCAGAATACACATCATGTTTGGAGGTCAAATGGCACTGCACATCAGCCCAAAAACACCATACCAACAGTGAAGTTTGGAGGTGGGAACATCATGGTGTGGGGCTGTTTTTCAGCATATGGTACTGGCAAACTTCAAATAATTGAAGGAAGGATGAGTGGAAAAATGTACAGAGACATTCTTGATAAAAATCTGCTTCCATCTACCAGGATGATGAAGATGAAACGTGGCTGGACATTTCAGCAAGACAATGAGCCCAAACACAAAGCCAAGGAAACTCTCAGTTGGTTTCAGAGAAAGAAACTGAAGCTGCTGGAATGGCCCAGCCAATCACCTGACCTGAATCCAACAGAAAATCTATGGAAAGAACTAAAGATCAGAGTTCATAGAAGAGGTCCACGAAACCTTCAAGATTTGAAGACTGTTTGTGTGGAAGAATGGGCCAAAATCACACCTGAGCAATGCATGCCACTAGTTTCTCCATACAGGAGGCRTCTTGAAGCTGTCATTGACAACAAAGGCTTTTGTACAAAGTATTAGATAAATTTCAGTAAGTGTGTTCAATACTTTTTCCCTGTGCCATTCCACATTATTACAAATAACTTCATTTCTGGACATTTATGGTTTGATTTCTTTGTATGTATGGATCACTTGGGTTGTTACCGACATCTGGTGAAAATTTCATGTCATTAGCACCTCTAGTAATATATTTACTGAGAAAAATGGTGAYGTGTTCAATACTTATTTTACCCGCTGCATCTTCTTCACATACTTTTAGCTTCAGTTTTTTTTATTTTTATCTTTTAGACATTGTTTTATTTTTTTATTTAAGGTATGATAATTCAACAATTCAATTTCAGGGTAAATTTCAGTAAAGTCATTTGGCTCTCAGGATTCACCGTTTCTGTTTCTGCATACAAATAATCCAGCAGATGGCGCTATCAGCCTGATTTAAAAAGCACAGTACTATACATCATATTAGAGCTTATAAAAATAAATAAATAAACAAGTATGAAGGGAAAATACTCTAATGGAATGACCTTTTTTCATCCTTTCATCCTCACAATAATCATTTTGTTTCTGTTTATCTTTTCATTGTTGGACATAAACAGATAAATGCTTTCTGTGACTAAAGTATTCAGAACATATCTAGTACTCGTATCACAGTAAATTCTGTGAGTTTCACTGATACCAGTTAAAGTGGGTGATGTCTGCTGAATAATTGATCTTATTCAAACGACTTCATGATGCAGATTATTTACAGAATTTATCTTTCATTAGCTTGTAAAGACAATGAGAAGTCCCGCSCACAGTTCAACTAAAAGTCAATGGAATTTAACAACAAAATAATACAAATTAAAAGGAAAACCAGACACCTGAGCTAAACTCGAGAAGCCTCTTGAATCATCATCATCACAGCCACAAAACGAGGCTAAAACCAGAAAAGCTACTTGTTTTGTGGACTTTGAGTTGGAAATCAAAGGATAACCGTGTGATTTTTAGCCGTTTCAGAGAGATGCTCTGCAGATGAACTCACTTAAAGAACCAGCTCGTCTTCAGGAAGCTGATGTAATATTTGAGTGAGCAGTAGAGCCTGAAACCTTCAGCGGTGCTCTGAATCCTCAGTGGACCAGCTGACAGAGCTGCAGACAATCAGGACTTGTTACAGAACGCCCGGGCTTGCTTCATTCAATTACTTTTCATATCAAATGGAGTGCAACGCCACAACGAACCAGCATGCTTTTCATGTTGCATTAAACTCACCGCATTGTTTACTCAGATGCTGGAGAAGCTTGTCATACTCTGAAAATAAAATAAATATATATATATATATATAAACAGGAAAAAGTGTGTAGAGAGCTTATGATACTGATGCAGGAGCTCTGTAAACACTAAAAACACATATGTAGGTTTTTGTCATGAATGAATAAATGGTTGTGTTTGTGGACAGGAGGCCACATCTCACCGTCGTTCAGTAACTCTAAGGTGCTGACATCCTCTCCTCTGCCATCTGACACCACAGCTCTGTACGAGCCGGCTTCTTCCTTTGTAACCTGAGGTGAAATCATTCTAATTAATCATTTAATCCTCTAAAGAAAACAACAACAACATTTTATTTCCAGGCCAAATTACTCCTAAAACTTATTTGGAAGGAAACCCAGGAGTTTCTACAGTTGAGATCTTTTAACCTGTTMACCTTCGGGCATAAAATACCATAAACGCCTTAAAAAGTAGACACAAATTAAATGAAGTACTGCTTTTGAACCCTTTAGAGTAAATTCACAAACTTGGTCTCTTTTTGAATCTAATAATCTGAATTTTTAACTTCAGCAGTCATATTCTTCGTAATTGTAACTAGTATTTAGTTACTGAAGTTAAAATACA
>NW_013952545.1:411662-414589 GCF_001266775.1 Austrofundulus limnaeus
ATATTAATGTACAGAAATATTTACACCAACGGGAGTCCGTTCAGCCAACTGTCTGCCACTGTGTTTAATCCTTCATTTATTTTTATTATTTTTTTTTTTACATACTTTACAATTTAAGAATGCTGAAATGAACTGATTTGGAACCATCTGTGAAATAACCTGTGTAATTTCATTGTGCTCCGTCCAATGACAATAAAGGCATCATCAATCAAATACCTGTGGGATGGTGACTGAGCTGATTCCTGATGTCTGATCATAAACAAACTCCTTCATTTCCATATTTTCCTTAAACCACTTCAGAGACGTGTCCTTCTTCGTGTTAGTGACCTGTGGAGACATACAGCACATCAAAACCACAACTTCTATTATTTTATGTCTCTTCTATTGTTATGCTTAGTTCCATCCAAAGGCTTAAAACTGAATTGGTGGTTTGAATTCACATCCATCTGGGACATTTTATTCAGTTTTGACAAAAAAGGGCATTTTTATTGCTCTTCTTTTATTTTGTGACTTTATTTAGGGTTCTGCCCTCCATCTTAATGATGGTTCGTGTTCATATTTTGTTGTAGTTGTATTATATAGAAGTACCTTGCACTTTATAATTAATTCACAGTCTTCAGTCACGCTCCACGTCAAATATTCCTGGAAATAAGGTCCTTGAGAGACAGAAGCAGTAAGCGGTTATCATTCAGAACAAACAGATAAAAATACAAAGTACGAAAATGTGATAAAATAACTGATAAAAAAAAAATCTAACAGGACCTGATTGGTGATTTGATACAAATAGTACATTTTTACATTTATTGAATGATTTTTTTTGTACATGTATTAAACAAAAATCTGCTCTTTGAACTTTGAGTGTCACTTTAAATAGTAAGTACGGTGTGAGAAACTCTGGGCCGTTAGCCTCTATGCACACAGAAAACAGGCCGCTCATCAGCTCAGAGCTTCAATGTTTTCCTTTAATCATGAATTTTTTTAAATGAAACACTAAGATGACCTAAAAGATAATGCAACTAACGAATGTAAAATGACACAAGGATTTATCTGACATGACTGCTGTCAATCYAGTTATTTGTTCATGAACGTTTATCAGAATATTTGTTTATTTATTGTATTTTTTTTACAAATGCATATCTCTCACCCGATTTTCTTTGAGTGTCCCGCCGATTTGCGTCGGCCAAGGCCAGCGTCTCCCGAAACTCTACCAAGAAGCAACAACAATAAACGTCAACCTGTGCAAAATAAACCCAAACATCAACAAAATTATTCAGGTGATCAGACTATCTGAACCTTTGAGGCACAAACCTTGAATATTTTAATTATAGTATGGATGGTTTAAACGTTTTGCTATTTTTTTATTTTATTTTAGCTTTTAGCTCTTGTTAAGCTGGTTTAATCCTTTTGGTACTGTTTTGATAATTTTAGCTTTTTTTTTTTTTTTGCTAATTTTAGCTCCTGATTTGCTTGTCATGCAGCATTTTCAGAAAATGCAGGTTTTTCTTCTGACAAAATTTATTTTCTATTGTTCCAATCAATCAGAGTTGTTGCTTGGCTGTGAAGTATTCTACAGAAAACGTGACAGTTCAGTGGTAAAAATGATCAGATGACATACTTTGATCCACAAAGACCAAAGTGCACTGGTTCTTGGCGCGGCCATCCCTCAGCTGGGCCGTGTACGAGCCCTCGTCGTCCCGAGAGAGCTGATCAAACAGTATCTCCACCAGACCTTTGGCCTTGTCCAAGTTGATCTGACGGTGCTGCAAAAGAGCAAACAAACGTTCCTGAGTGCAGTACTCGCCAGCTCATCGGCCGACAGGTGATCCCACAGGAGACAACGTCACGAATCAGGGTGCAACGAGTCTGAAACAACATAATATTACTCTCTGCTAAAAGCGGCAGAAGTGGAAGCGGCAGACCTTCGGCTCATTTTCATAGCTTTTACGTTCGTTGGGTTGAGTGTGCGCCACGCATGTTGATAGGCCTGTGATTTGTGATGTACGGCAAGCCCAAGGGCTCTAATCARCTAAATGGCTTTTGAATTTGCAAACCTCAGCTGTGATCATTTAGGAATAACGTATGATCGGTAGTGTTCAGATGGAGCTCTGATACTGGGAAATAATGGAATAAATGAAAGCGAAACACGACTGGAAGCTGCTGAATGCAAAGCAGGCGCACGCACCGACACAGTGCCGAACAGACACAACACGGCGCCGACAAAGTTGTGAAACTGTAATAAAAATTCTGCGTCATGCTCGGCGTTTTCCCTGCGGCCACCTCGGTGCAGCACGGTTCAATAACCCAGACGCTGGCGCTGATTATTTCGAATTTGCTGTCATAACGTATATTTATGCTAAATATGTTTGTTCACTTGCTGCTTGTGCTCCTTGATGATGATGATGATGATGTTCCTTTWTTGGAGGTCATCTGGGCTCATTCCATTTGAAAGTGGCTGACATTATCCTTTAGATTTTACATTCAGTGTTTACAAAGAAAAAAACCCCACATCATTTGTGAGCAATATGGTGAGTTTCTACTTTGTTGTTGATGCAAACAGCAGCAGACTCCTCTGGCATGTTTAACGCAAGATTTTCAATCGAAACTGTGAGATGATTTATTAGCACTCACCACCGAAAGGCAAAGATGGAGCCTCTGCTTACAAACTGTTTTCTTTAAAAACACATTTCCACCTGTTCTTATGTTTTAAAGGAGACATATCCTGCTTTTAAATACTTCTTTTTCACATTTAAACAGAGGTGTCAAGTAACTAAGTACAAACACTTTGTTACTTTACTGAAGTAGTAATTTTGGTTATTTATACTTTAGTGGAGTAAAAATTTTTTAGACTACCTTTTTTACTTCTACTTCTTACATTTCAATTCAATTATCTGTACTTTCTACTCCTTACTTTTTAAAAATGCAAAAAG
>NW_013952545.1:415783-417524 GCF_001266775.1 Austrofundulus limnaeus
TAGCAAAATAGAAAAAAGCTATTTTTTTCAAGTCTTTTCCTTTTAATGGTTAAAGTAAAGACAAGCTTTTAATTTTGTTAGCGCACCATTTGTTATTTTCTGTCKGAACCAGAAATCACCGTGGCCTGAACTCCTGGGGCGTTACGTTTTCATTGAACACATTAGAAGTTTTATTTAGAGGAAGTCGATCTTATCTGAAAAAAAAAAAAACTACTATAATATTCCACGTTATGCAGAATAAAGTTTGAGTGCAGCCATTGCAAAGATGTTTAGAATTTCTGGTATCGCTACATATTAAAAACAACAATCATAAATTTATTTTGGATTTAACTAAGCGAAGTAAAAATCGAACACTGTGGATTTTTTATTTGTTCTATTTTATGTTTTTACATTTAAAACAGAAAAACAACACGGTTGTTTTCCTTGAAGATTTTTTTTGAAACAGAAAAACACAAAAAACAAAGACTGAACCACACACAGATTGTAATTGCAGACCTTATTTGGCAGTTCTGTCACAAAAACTGTGACATAATAGTTCAGAAAACATCATAATAAAGAGTAAAAACTGAAACATGTGACCTATAATATAAGGACATCTTTGCAGCACCAGAAAAAAAACTAAATTAAACTTTTCTGAACTCCTAGTCTCCAAGTAATAAAATGCATTTAATGGCTAAAAAAATGGATTTTGCATTTGTCCCCTTTAGAGCCTGAAATAATGTTGGTTCAGGAGAATCCAACTGTTTWCTTGTGTCTTTCAATGAGACGTTTTTCCAGATGTGGACCACCTCTCCACCTCAGGTGGTCTTCCCATCATCCAGAGACTTCATCAGATTAACTCAGCTCACAGTTTCCTCAGCTGCTTTACACACCTGCCCCTCATCTCAGCTGACAGCACCTGTTTCCTGCCTTGTAGGAAGTTTATTAAACCACTAATTACTGTTTTGGATTCACACTGACTTGTCATGAAGACAGATGCACACACACTGATGATTTACAAGCGTGGACACATTCAGGATACACGGGTGCTACTTCCCCATAATTAGAACCATTAATATTGCTTAAAGCTACTTTCAGTACTACTGGATTCAGGTATATAGCTTTTTTAGAAAATCTGCACGTCTAAACTAAAACTGTTTTTTTTTCATGATTGAGTGTTGCATTTAAGTTGTCAAAATCATAATTTTACACACTAGTTGAAAACCATGTAAAGTAGCAGAGTATTTGGAGGTGTAGGAGTTTTCCTCTATGACCTACTATGACCTGAAAGCAGACAGGAAACACAGACAGGACTCCATGCAACCTTCAGGTGAAAATGAAGACCCCAAACCCAGACCCAAACCAGTGGTTATTCCGTATGTTGCGGGTGTTTTGGAGAAACTGAGACGTTTATTTTCTAAACATGATGTCCCAGTAGCTTTTGTCGTATATTTTCAAGTGTGTATGTCTCTTTAAGGCGTGAACGAGCCCAGGTGGGGACGCGCTTCTCTGGGCACGCGCTTTCTTTGTTCAGAGTTCTCCAGACGATCTAGCTGTTAGCAACCTCTCTCTCTCTTCTCTCGTAAATAAACATGTCTAGAAGCTGAAGCATCGTCTTTTCTTCATTCAAGTGTTAGCAGAACGAGGCTTTTAACATTCAGCAGCTACAGACGAGGACGCTCACTGATTTTCCAGCGAAACCACCGAAGATACAGCAGCCACCAGAGTGAGCAGACCAGCAGACGGACAGGAGACGAGAGAC
>NW_013952545.1:417690-430568 GCF_001266775.1 Austrofundulus limnaeus
GAAGAAGTCTCTTGGAGGAGAGACGAAACGTTTCATTAGAGAAGAACCCGTCCAGAAGACCTATACAATTTTTTTCTTTTTTAAAATTTTTACCTGGATTACTGAGATGCATCAGGACACTATGACCTACTGGAGTGCTGGAGATTTCTCGGTCGTTGCAGATGAGGCGGAGCTCAGCAGAATCACTCAGACTCTCAGTCTGAAGCCAAAGACGCACGCCGCCCTTCTCAGAAACCTCCACCTGCCAGCCCGACTTCAGAACGATCACTGCAGATCAACGACAAACAGTTTGGATCACATCAAAACACCTGCGCTGGTGCAGAATATAAAGGAGACTGCGAGACAATCAAATTCACGAGCCCCCCAGTTAGGTGATTAAAGTGAAAAACAAATCAGAAGTGATTATATTATAACAGAGGGACATACGGGGATTTCTGACTTGGCAGCTGAGTTCTTTCAGACGTTCAAGGTCTGTAAAAGAATAAAAAAAGGAAAGCTGAATTAACATTTGGTCAGACTGTTAGGCTGTCAGAACATCAGTGGGCAGAACAAGAAAGCTGACTGAAATCAGGGGAACAGGTGACCTTGTAGAAGTGGCAGCTTGAGAGGAAATCTCATTAATCCCTCAAATAAAACACTGCAGGTCTGTGCTGCTGTCAGTCACACAAATCCAACTAAAAACTTGTTTTTTTTCCTCTCCTTTGTGACTGGTTTTCTAACATTCTGTAAGCCTTCCATGCTGTTTATAAGTACATATTTTACACATTTAGGTTTTACCTTCGGCTGTGAAATCGTAGCTGGATGATGTCTGCGGCGCGTCACTCAGCTCCACCGTGTACAGACCCAGATCCTGCTCAGACGGGTCTGTGAAGGTGAGAACTGACCTGACAGATAATTAAAAAGTGACAGACGTATGAGCCGWGCTTCTTCTTCATCTGTCCACCTCAAGCAAAGGCTGCTTTTCACTGCTGTCAGCAGCCAGACTTTGTGCTGGAAATCCTTCCTTTTATCTAGGTGTTGCTATAAAAATTATCCTGGTGTGAGTTAATTCATGGTATTATTTCCTTCTTTATTTTTTTATGATTTTGTACTCTACCTACTTATACTTCGATCAAAACCTCCAGTTTCATTTATCATTAAAAAAAACCTCTTAGTATTAAATATAAATTTTAACTTTTAATATTTAAAATAGGCTACAAAATGCTTGCTCTATTTTTCACTTCTTATGCTACTATTAATGTTTAGCTACTGATCTGTTATGTTCAGCTTTTAGCTACAATTAAGCTTTTTTTTTTTTTTTTTGCTTCTTCTAAGCCAGGGGTTGCCCAAATATTTCCCTTTTTATTTTTATGATTAAGCCAGCAGCCAGTGTGGTTGCCCATATTCTTTTTTTTTCCAGCGCATGGACGTGAAGAAAATTCAACGTATGCTCGAGCAGCAAAGGCTCATGGGACTTTTCATAATTTAAACTTTGAGTATATAGGTATAAAGTGTGTCAATCTAGATATGGGCTTAAATTCAATCTAAATCTCTCTTGTAGTTACTTGTATTTTATATTTATTCTTAACATAATTACAATCTAGTAACCAGGACAACTGCTGGTGGGCCAAATCAATTGGCATGGTGGGCCAATTTTGGCCCGTGGGCCCCACTTTGGGCACCTATGTTCTAAGCCTTTGGTATTTTTAGCTAGCCTTTTAGCAAGATACTATATAAATACTTAAAGTAGCAAAAGGATAGCTAAATTTCATTTAATTTCATTTATTGTTTATTAGAATGGGAACAAATGTCAAGTATTAACAATACTATACACCAGTGGTTCCCAAACTTTTCAGTTTTTGACCCACAAAATAACTTTCGCAGAGACCTGTGCCCCCAGCTATTTTTGGATGATAAACATTTGTATCAGGTCAACTTAACATGGGCATAGTAACAATATTTTTATACTAAATTTATCCATTTTAAATATACTAACCTCACTCCTTTGTAACAACTAAGGCAAAAACATAATTAATTCCGAAAATCTCTTCAGGACCCCATCTTGATGTTTCGGGACCTCACTTTGGGTCCCGACCCCAACTTTGGGAAACACTGCTTATAGCCAGAGCTAATTCGCAATGTCCATCCCTAGATGTGCTTTTAGCAACATGAAATAAAAGTGTAAAATACAGTTAACAAATAAAAACATCACAATATTAAAACTCACTAATAAACTCATAAAACCAACTTAAACACAAGTCATTAAAAAGTTACAGTTCAGTTATTCATGACTACAAAACTGGTTTTCCTTAAAGAAATGCTTCAGTTCCTACCTAAAATGGTTCCAGTCAGACATCAGTTTTAAATGGGTAGGGAATTGCAAAAGTAAATTCCTCAAGCAGAAAAAGCTCTTTGACCCATTGTAGCTTTTAAAAAAGGGAACTTTACAGCTCCCACTGTTAGCTCCACGAGTTACTGAGCCTGTAGATCTAAAAGGAACCAAAAGCTCACTAAGCACTTGAGGAGCTTGTCCATTTAAACATTCAAAAACAAGTTTTAAGTAAAAAAAACAAAAAAAACAAAGTCTTCAAATTTCATCATGTTATGTTTTTTTAAGAATATGACAATGATGTGCTCTGAAAGGCTTCCTGTCCAAGATCTTAACTGATCTGTTGTAAATCATTCTCAAAGGCTTGATGGGTGCGGCTGCTGCTTGAAACCAAGAAATGTAATAAAATGCTAAGTAAAGCTATAAAACGGATAGATAGACTCAAAAAAGCTGAATGTGTTAGCATGTAATAATTAGGTCTTATAAGCAGTTGTAACATGTATTAGCCTTTAGCTAACCTTTTGCTTATAGGCCTAGGTTTTACTTACTGCATTTAAATAGCCTTTACATTTAGCTTTTAGCTAAACTTTTACTACTTTTAACAAGCCTTTTGATACATGTAGCTTTCAGTTAGCCTTTTGCTATTTTAACTTTTAGCTAATCCTTTACTAATTAAGCCTCGTGGTACATTTAACTATTAGCTATAGCCTTTTTCTGCATTTAATTTTTAGCATTTTGCTCCTTTTAACTTTAACAAACCAGTTTGAGTCTTCTCTAGTTGCTTCAAAAGACTTGTGAGCAGTGGTGGGCAGCACTAATCTAAATATTAGTTGCACTAAACCTAAAGCACTAACTCAACTATTTAGGTCCCCTAATTCTAAAGCACTAATTGCACTGAAAATTTTAGCAAAAGCTAATTTTAAAGCACTAAAGTAACCCAGCTGACATATGGAACATTCTTCAGAGTCAACATAAGACAATATTTACTGTGTGCAAAATATTGTCACTTRGTGCCCTTGGCGGGCCAAATGGGAGTCACCTGCAGGCCACACTTGGCCTGTGGGCCTTGAGTTTGACACGTGACCTTGTAGATAAGTGACACACATATGAACAAAATGTGACAGCTTTCACCCTCAACTAATGTTGATCAATGACATTTAAAAACCTCAGTTAGTGCTTCTAAATTCAGCCCATAAATTTAGCAAGTGCTAATCCACTAATAAATAAAAAAAAATAGCAAAAGCCCTAAAGCACTAATCAGGAAGTTAGTTCCCCTGTTAGTGCTTTAGTGCTTTTGGGAGACTGTGCCCACCACTGCTCGTGAGAGTTAAATTTCATGGAGAAATAACTGGGAAAAAAAGACATATTTGAAAAACAAATCATTTGTTAATTTTTGGTTGGCTTGAAGTTTTTTCCTGTGTTTGTTCCCTTCTGAACAAAAAAGGAAATGAAAGCTATAAAAAAATAACAGACTGGTTAATATGAGGCACAATGAAGGTTGATAGAGAAGTAAACCTTCAGATTCTGCAGCACATGAAGGACCTACCTGTTCTGTTTGGTTTCAGTTTTTATTCTCTCGCCATCAGTGGGTTCCGTGTAATCTTTGCTCCAGAGAAACTTGCTCTCGTCRTTCATCTCAACAGCCTCGTAACCCAAAAATATAAAACCATCATCATCCACACCGATCTCAATGTCTCTGGTTCCTGAGAACAAGAGATATTTATCAAGTCTCATGGATTTCACTCAAACACAAAATTTGTCCAGAATCAAATATGTATAGTTAATTTTATTATTTGACTTTAGAAATCCTTCATCTGGTGTCATTATAATATGTGTATAAACATAATGATATATGTTACAACTGCATATTAAACAAAAATATAAAATCCCAAAATAAAACTTCTCTCTTGACAAAAAAAAAATAAAAAAAAAAAAAGAAACTAACAATAAATCATCTGCTATTTTTTAATCCCCAACTTTTTCATCCAACAGAGTTTGATTTATATCTGTGATATTAGTTCTGTGGCCYGACCTGGTTTGGTCTGAGCTGCGACCGGCTCCGAGGGCAGAGAAGCTGGACCCACTCCTGCATCATTAACAGCCGACACACGGAGACGGTAGGTCTGACCCACCTGAAGACCCGACACCTGGATGCCAGAAGAAGCCCATCAAATATTTACCACTCGCCCAAATAATTCAAYGTATGATTTAAACATTCTGGGCTGCAGACAGACTGAGACAGTTCTGCCGGGTTGCTGTTTTAAAATAATAAAAACCAAACACCTGGTTTATAAACCGTTAAATCTTTGCTCCAGTAAATCAGATAATGAGCTAATACGGAGCTGCTTTGTTGCTTCTCTCACCTTATAATGTGTTTCTGAGATTGGCTTTTTAGTCAGTGCAGTCCAGTTGTCTGACCGATCACCCTGGCTGATCTCCAGCAAATAGCCAGTGACCGGACTCCGACCCTCATACAGCGGAGTCGCCCATACGAGCACCAAGGAGCCGTTTCTTACCTCCCGGAACTCCAGGTCATGAGGGCAACCTGTGGATCAGAAGAGCTGAATAAACTACGGTTTGGACCAGAGTGCGATGTTTGTGTGTTTTACTTTTTTGCATGTGCTTTGCACACCTGTTTCATAAGCTGTTTCTATTTTACGTAGAACAAATTAATATAATTATAATTATAAATAAATGAAATAAGTGAAAATTAGCCTAACAGAACTCCTCCACAAAGAAAATCTGAAAACAAGTCAAAATGAGAAGACTTCCCTTGATCCACCCAGACGACTCCAAGGCAGCACGTGGAAGTCTATCTGTGCAACGATTTTTGGTCACTTTTAAATTATTAATGACACGGAGGGAAACCCATTTGCCAAGATTGATGAGCTGCTCGCCTAAAGTCGCTGATTTTAGTGACACTGTCTCCATTTTCTACATTAATGGAACAAAATGGGGCGGCTGTGGTAGAGTGGTTAGGGGAGTCGACCTGGAACCAGAAGGTCGCCGGCTCGATTCCCGTCCAGTCAACTCAGTCGTTGTGTCCTTGGGCAAGACACCTTACCCGCCTTGCCCACTGATGGTGGTCAGAGGGTCCGGTGGCACCTGTGTATGGCAGGGTCCGCGCGCACGAGGTGCAGGGGGGCCGCTATGATGCAGTGTACTTGGCATCTGAAAATACATTTCCTCAAAGGTATTTTTAATCTGAAAAGAGCTTCACTGAGTGAGAACTARTGTTGAGAGCTCAGCAGACAGATTAAGGTTCACTTTCAGTTTCACCCGAGAGCCTGCAGGAGTCATGCGGGGTGTGTGGGGAGGGGGCGGGGGTCCTCAGCCTTGAGGAAGTTCGACTTAAAGACACACCACAGAGGCGTTTCTAGTCCCCACCTGTCGTTTTGCTCCTCAGCATGGCTTCCTAAAAACGCTGCAGGATTTCTCAAACATRCATGAATGAGTCTAAGCAAGGCTTTGGGCATGTTTTTTTTTATGGGAATATAACATTGTAACATGATATAAAACTCAAAAAAGTTGATTTTACATGATATTGCCCCTAGACTGAAGGCAAATGTCCCACTGACCTTTAAAATACCTTGAGTTTACAACCAATTTTTTTGTGTGTTTAAAAAGGAGAGAATCCTTTGAGTGGTGCCATTCTCTTTTGCCTGAATGATTACTGATTCATATTTAGAGTTAGATTAGTTAACAAATAAACAACTTCCTGGGGTCTGGGGCTGGGCGCTGGGGTGTGTGTGTGCCGGCCTGGCCTGGTGACTGCCTGCTGGGGCTCGGGGCCTCTGGCCCTGTCGGGCTTTGGCCTGGGGTGGGGGGAGGGGGGGGGGCGCCCTGGGGGCCCGCCGGACCTCTGTGCCCTTTCCTGGATCTGCTCTGGTATGGTGGGTGCCGGTGGGGCCCATGAGTTTGTCGTTGCTGGCCCCAGGGGCTGTGTGTGTGGTCGCTGGGGGGGCTCTCCCAGTTCTCCCCTATGGTCTGATCTGGGGGGTGGGTGGGCAGATCTTCCCGTGCGGGTGCCCCTTGGGGCTCTGCGCTCGGGATCCCTCTCGGGTCCTTGGGCTCTGGTCTTCCCTATGTCTGCCTAGTGTCTTGGGGGTTGGGTCTCGGTCCTCCACAGTCACTATTAAATATTCCATTGGAGAAATCTTGTATATACACGCATGTTCACAACTGCTCACAAACAGGTGTTCTGATCCGGGGGGTTCTGACTGGTCACTGAGTGTGTATATATGTCTGTGTGTATATACTGGCAATATTTATGAATGAAGGCATGTATGTATGTACATYYTTATATATGTATGGGTATGTGTATATATTTATATATGCCCTCCATGTATTTATCCATTTATTTTTCAGGTGAGCGGACAGATGTTGGGTGTGTGGTCCTGTGTTTTCTTGGTGTATATTTAATATACTTCTAATCTCTATTTCAATCTTTCYAATTACTTTTCTCTTTGTTTTTCCCTCTTTCTCTATTTTCTCTTTACTTAAAAAAATCACTGATGAAGAAGAAATTAAGAAACTAATATTAAGTTCTTTTTTCTACTGAAGTAATAAAAAAACCACTACAACACAAACAAAACAATTCCTCTGAAAATGACTGAAAAAGCAGGCTCAATCCAGAGAAAATGTGTTTGAAAAAACTTCAGAACATCTGGAGAACTACTGACAGAAACTTTACTTTTATAAAAAAAAATATAAAGAAGATAACTTTTGCAGGGCACAAACATTTCCCCGTTATTCAGTTTCATTAGTGGGGGAAAATTTTTAATTTTCATTAATGTTTTTATGGTTCTCTTACAGTGGGTTTGAGCTAAAATATCAAAACATTTCCATCATGTCAAAGTTTCTGTTTTAGCATAATTAATCATTTTATTTCCAGATTCATGTTCATGTTCTGAATGTCTCATTGATTTCAGTGATTATAGTGTATAAACCAGATAACATATCTAAAGGACATTAAACCTACAGCCTTGTAATAATGCAATGTTGATGTAACATTGTTTTTCTTTGTAATCTCCCACAAGCAGCAGTGATATTAAAGCACAAATCATACATAAATAACACATTAAAAAAGACACAAGCTAATTTTAGTCTGCGATTTTAGAGTCCAATACTGCTTCTTTATTATTCACTTAACCGCTGACCTCAGCCATTACTGCGCACTTTAATGGCACAGTAAGCAAATAGCTTATTATTAAGCTGAGACTTCATACTGGCCTGTTTGTTTTGCTGTGAAATGACTACATACACTTTTAATAGKGCAGTTTAAATAAAAGTAAAATGGCAGCAAGTGGAAATGGGTCCTCCAGTTGATGGATGGTGTTTATTTCTATCTCACCTCCTTCGCAGCAGCCGGGGTCGATAAACAGATCGTAGAAATTGCAGCCAGGAACGTATTGACGGAGTCTCAAACTCCCAAAGCCCTGAAGTGAATGCATCACTTGGAAAAGACTGATTATAAGAGTTAAACTCCACCGCTACTTACGAATGTGCTTCTGCGTTTGCCATCACTTCTTCATGTTTGAATTTTTGTTGCAGAATGATGTGTGTGAAAATGTTTGTGTGCAAAAAATTGGAAATTTTTTATGGTTTTAGTGTGAATAAAGTTTAAAAAATGGATTTAGAAGTCAGCTGGGCTGCAGCTCATGTAGAAACATGAAACTTAGTGAAAAATGGTGAGTTAAGCATAGACTGGTCATTATTAACTTAACATATCAAAATATAGAAGAAAATAAACTTTTCAACATAGTAGTTTGTRTGTCCTAAAACAAGAGGGGATTTAAAGTGTCTGGAACATCCAATTTTTGTAAGAAATATGAATGCATTTTTGGAAAGATAACACTGATAACATGTTTCATGCTGCCGAGATGAACACTTGTTGAAATATTTGCATGTGAATAAACAGGAAGTGATGTCAAAGGGGAATGTCTGCTTTTAAACACAGCGTTGCTACAACAGCTGACAATGAAGACTGTAGAGAAGAATCTGATGTTTTTTTAAATATTATTTTGAGTCACTATTAGAGAGAAATGAAGAAGAGTCAGAGTTCAAATATTTTTATTCCGATAAACAAAGATCATAGACTTCTTTTTTTCGAAGAGTTCCCCTTTGATGTCACTTCCTGTTTCACTTTGGCTGAGGCAAGTTCAAAGAAAAATATTACAAAATGGGTAAAATCATGTGTATTGTGTCAAGTTTTTTTTAAAGATGTTTTCTTTGACTTTTTGTATWTGTCACAGGTACTTTAAAGTAGAGATATAACCAGGGATGTTATTTTGTAATAATTTATCATTAAGTAAAATGCTTGGGGAAATAATCATTACCTGGTTCAGGCATTGTCCACTTTTCACACAGAAAAGTTTCACTGGCATTCGAGGGTTTCCCCACACCGGCCATGTTGGCAGCAAAGACACGAAACTGGTAGAAACATCCGCTTGTCAGGTTGGACACCTGCAGATACAGAGTGGACATCAACATAAAACGGCTGCAGGCTAAAATATTTTACACAGAAAATGACTCAAGTTTTGTCAATCCATTAAGAGGTTCTTTTTTCTTATGTTACTGAACATTACTGGGCAGGATGTCTCTCCCAATACCCTATTTGTCATGTTTGGTGTGTGGCCTGCTTCAGTTTGCTCTTTTGCCTGCTAAAACAAACTTAATAGCATTCACAACCTRTTGGCTAGGAAGCTGCTAAACTGAAAATCTGCAGCTCCACCTACACTTCCAAGCTGGATCAGAAAGGTTCATTTATTAATGCTGTTTGTCTTCTTAGATGTAGGGACCATAGGGCAGGAGCATTTATTTGACGTTTAAAAGGGGCAATATCATGTAAAATAAACTTTTTTGAGTTTTATATCATGTTATAATGTTATACTCTCATAAAAATATGCCCAAAACCTTGCTTTGACTCATTCATTCATGTTTGAGAAATCCCGCAGTGTTTTTAGGAAGCCATGCTGAGGAGCAAAACAACAGGTGGGGACTAGAAACGCCCCTGGGACGTGTCTTTAAGTCGAGCTTCCTCATCACGGAGCACACCTCCCCACCCTCCACCCCACACACCCCACCCATGACTCCTGCAGGCTCTCGGCAGTAACAGAGCAAAGTGAAAGTGAAACTTAACTGTCTGCTGCTCTCAACACTACTGCTCACTCAGTGAAGCTCTTTTCAAATTCAAAATACCTTTGAGGAAATTTATTTTCAGATGSCAAGTAAACAGCATCATACCCCGAAGGTGGTTCTTAAAGAGACAGAGGCCATTTTCAAGGCGTTTAGAAGAGGAAGTGATGAGAAGATAAGTTTATTTTCTATTTAAACATAAAAAAGCATCTTAATAACAACTAAAGGTGACATAGATACTTTATTATGGTATAGTATTTAAATGAGAAACACATAATATTGCCCCTTTAAAAATGGGAGAATTCAATAAAAAAAGAGTGGGAGGAAAAGTATGCCTCGCCAAAACCAAACTGATGATAAACAGTGAAATAAATGTTGTATGAAAGAAAAAGCCAGAGCGTTTTGTATTAGAGCAAAGTGGAGTAAAGTTTGTGTGTACATAGATTAGAACAGTGGTTCCCAAACTTTTTATCTTCTGACCCACAAAATGTCCATGGCAAAAACTTGTGACCCCAAATATTACTGGTCTGAGTACATGAACTTAGTTAATAACCATAAAAACACAGGCTGTTTGACAATCTAAACAGCTTGTACACAAATATAAATACTTATTTATACTTATTTTGTGTTTTTGTAATAATTATAGGGAAAATATTACATCAGCAATTATTTTATTACCCTTTAAATTGATTTCTGGAGATTATCCAAGGTGCTTCATGACCCATAATTGRGTCCCAAGCCCAACTTTGGGAACCAAARTGCADTGGTTCCCAAACTTTTCAGCTTTTGACCCACAAAATAACAGTAGCAGAGACCTGTGCCCCCAACTATTTTTGGATGATAAACATTTGTATCAGGTCAACTAAACACAGGCAATAACAATATTTTTTTTACTACATTTATCCATTTTAAATACACTAACCTCACTCCTTTGTAACAACTAAAGCAAAAATGTAATTAATTCAGAAAATCTTTTCAGGACTCCACCTTGATGTTTCGGGACCCCACTTTGGGTCCCGACCCCAACTTTGGGAAACACTGGATTAGAATGTGCCTGAACTGATAGTGAATTTTCAAAAACGTTTAGGATTTTAAAATAAAAACCTACATACACAGAAATACTTTACAAGTCCTGAAAGATGTGGTTTTATCTACAGTTTAAACATTTCTTTAAACAGCTTCAATCAAAATGACATCATTCTTTACTATGAAACGTCGCAGCAGGAGGAAAACTTCCCGACCCGTAAAGTTCCACTCCTCCTGATTCACAAAGAATTTTTTTTTGAGGTATTAGCTCAGCTGCTGCTGCAAACATTTTTCTGAGCCCCCGGGACATTTTTCGCTTCAGGAAGAGAAGGGAATCGGGCCTATTGATCCGTTCATCGATCCTCCCATTCACAGCCACTTAGGCTCGGAGGCCCTTATCGCCTCCGTAAACAGAAAGCAGATCTCTGCTGCCTCCGTCTATCTCCGGGCAACTAATTGACCGAACTGGAGGGAGCTTTTTCATAATACCAACAATCGCTATCTGAACGCTGCTGTTCCGTGCTGACCGCCTCCTTGATGAGCTGTAAACCCTTTTCTACAAGAATACATTGAAAACCGAACAAGCTTCTTCTCAGACTCATGCAGAGTCCACCACAATGGAAAAGTTTCCTCTAAAACTAAACTTTCTTCCACTAGATGGCAATCAGACTGCATTTCATTATCTGAACAATCGTCTAATTTTTCACCAGCTTTTGTTGGGAGGAACGACAGAAAGTGACTGTACTTTAACACTCACACTGCTTTTCTGTATAAATAGTCTATTTCTCTGCTTCACGCTGCTTTTAAAAGCTAAAAACGATCAAGCATGAGTAGCAGAGTTCTTTTTTTATTATTTAAACGATATCTAGACTAATTTTCTGATCCACTGAGTTGAATATTGGACAGATAAATCTATCTGAGACAGAGCGCAGCCTCATCCAACTACAACAAAAACTGATAACCATATGTTGCTGCATTAATAACAGTTGAGCTCACATTTTTCTGCAGAATTGCTGCTTTTGCTCTTTTTTTGCACACATTAAAAAAAGACATTTGAATAAAGTTTTATCACACTTTGTCTTGGATTAAAGCCTGTGTGCTCCTTTAAATTGAGAAATAGATCTAGATCAGTTTTGTTCCAATAAAGCAGGATTAGTAATGTTCCTTCCTGACATTTGCAGTGAAGAAGCTTTTCGGACCTAAATCTTCTAAATAGCTCCGATCCAGAGACGAAAAGCGATCCAGAGTAAAAAAAAAACACAGCAGCGCAATCAATGTTCCAATGACTCTAATTTGCTTCCAGGAGGCCAGAATCTTGATTAAAATAACAGCTCAGGCTGGAAATAGAGCCTGGGTATTTTTTTTTTTTTTGTTTGTTTTCTTTTGAAAGAAATGATGTTGTTGAAATTTCCCACTTTCTCAACAGGGGGCGCTGCATGCTCAGTAGGTTCGGGCCAGGAAAACAAGACCTCCAGTCCTCCAGACTCTGCTCTCCACCGCAAGTAGGATTAATGCTGACGTACAGCTCCTCACTCATTTTTATTCTAATTGACTTTGTCCTTGTTCCCCCCCCACCCCGGAGACATAAACAAGCAATCGCACAAAGCACATTTGCAAAATATCTAATTATGGAGCACTTGTAATCTCGGTAAGATAGGTTAAAGATTTTACTTTCCTCTGGATCTCCATGGACACTGCTTGTTGCTTAGTGACACAGCCTGGGTGAATGAGTGAGTGTTGCCTGTTAATGCCAACGTCAAAACAGATGCTAAACTAACTTTATGAACAGCTGTGAGTAAAACAACTTACCACCTATTGGAGTCAACCCCATTCAAAATGGCTGCCTCAGAATCATTTTAGCAAACATAAAACTAGCTCGGTCTCAATCAGCTTTACAGAGTTTAAGCTCAAATTGAATGTGGTCATAGCTGAGAGTCGTCTTTTACCCAGATCACATTAGATCTTTGTGTGCAGCTGGAGATGTGGATTCTTATATAAATGAGTACAACACAGGTTTTTTTAAGCATTTTAAGGAAAAGGAACCTTGAAAAAGTTAAAACGTGTTACATTTTCTTATGGGACCTGCTGATCTGCCACAAAATGGTGATGGGACTTCATGACAATGGTCTCTGTGAGGCCTGTGGCATTGAATTAGAGACCTCTTTGCACTACTTAGACCACTGCCTGGCTCTGAACAGTCAAAGGAAAAGAAATCTGGACCTTTTTATGGATCCCTAGAAGCTCAGAACACTGGGTGTTTCTAACCTTGTTTCCTTCATCTGAGGGACGCGAAGGTTTGATTAAAACTCAATGGGCCTCATGCAAGAACCGTTAGTATGCACAGATTTGTTCTTAAATTGTGCGTACGAGTGATTTAGGAGAATTTGTGGCATTCACCAATGTTTTC
>NW_013952545.1:434864-436113 GCF_001266775.1 Austrofundulus limnaeus
CAACAGAATTACAGAAGGTTGAGGCTCCTGTTAGGGCAGAAAATGAAATAACAAAGACTCCAACTTCTGTCTGGATTTGTAAGTTTGTGTTTCTATTACTTTCTGCAAGTGACATTAAATTGGTTTGTGAGAAACTTAGGGAGCAGACAGACACGCAAACAGATCCAGCTAAAACATTATCATCCACCCTCATCTTTTGGAAGCAGGTGATAACTAAAGATATTAATCCAAAACAACATCAGATTCTTACCAAATACTGTGATCTTCACTCTGCTTGTACTTACTGATAGCTGATTTGACCACAATGGGGTGAGACTCATCTGAATATCTGCTGTTCCCCGCTCGGCTCACAGACTTCACCCGAAACACGTATTCCTTCCAAGTTTTCAGGCCGTGAACCGTAAACCTGAGGAAATACAATGTTTAGATTACACCCAGAGCAGCAAATCATTTCCTGGAAGGGTTTAATTAAATGCTTGATTAAAAAGCACTGTTAAATATTTGATTATGCTTAAAAAAAACATGGCCTGTACATATTTTACCGTGTTTTAGTTACAGGCTTGTTATTTATAGTCTTCCAGTCCTGTTTGCCAGCTTCACTGTGGTACAGATAATACCCCAGGATGTCAGAGGTGTTCTCTGGTTCTTTCCACTGCAGCAGCACCGAGGTGTCCGTGTCTCTGATGGCCATGACGGAGTGAGGAGGAGACGGCAAAGCTGACGGGAAAAAAAAATCAACAGATAAAATTACAGGAATAAATGACCAAAGTTTTCGATTTCAACAGAAAAAATATAATAAATAAAAAAWTTACCACTTTTTCCCCACTTCCTAAGTCAGGTCAAAATGCAGAGAAAACACAAAATATTTATATAAAAGCAGTAAAAACCCAATAAGGATAATCTCATGCAGATATAATTTGTGGCTGCYTTGTTTTGTAAGGCCTTTTAGATTTTATCATTTGTTCTGTTTTACTAAWCTTTGTGTCATCTAGGTGTTTTTGTCACTATGATTCATGTAATTAATACTGAGATGGTTGTTCTGTCTCAATGAGAAATTAAAACTTTTGAATATATATTAAACTTTTAACTTGCACTAAAAGAACTAATTAAAAACATCTGCTTCAAACTTTCTTTTTAGGTTTCCTTTGTCTTCAAATTTTTGTTTTATTCCTTTTTGTGTCTCAGGTTGGTTGGTTTGCATTCTTTAAAGTACAGAACATTTCCTGAATAAAACCAGAAGGTTGTTGCC
>NW_013952545.1:437186-438759 GCF_001266775.1 Austrofundulus limnaeus
AATCCTAATTATTCAGGATTTGTTGTGAAATAAGCTCACGAATAAGAAACTGATTCAGCTTCACTTTGTTATTTTTGTGTTTATTTTTTATTTAACTCTTTTAAGCCACTCATTTATCAACTCATCCAGGAGATAAGTCATGTGGCTTTTAGTTTTTTGCAACTTTATACTTTTCAAAATATAAAATTTTATTTAGTTTCCTCATAAAACAAAGATTTCTAATTCCTTCAAAAACCTTATTCTGCCTGAAATCTGCCTCAGTAATTTAGCTTTGTTTTGTTTTCTTTAGCCTTCAGCTACCRTTCTAAAACTTTTAGCTTATAAGCCTTTTATTTTAGCTTATAGTTTTTCTGCTGCTTTTAGTTTTTAGCAATGGAAACAATTCCTTGAATGGAAAAATGATGAAATGAGAAAAATAACATTTCCTCTGTGGATCGACTCTGAACATGTTTTTCTAATTTCTGAAAAATCCAAACTGCTAGCCACAGAAGCCTTTATAAAAGATTGTGGATTTACTTCTCCACGTGTTTTCTACATTTTTGTCCAAACTTTTTTCTTTTTTAGGTTGTTCTCTGAACTGTAGAGTGGAGCACGCCGAATGGACCGGTGATTATAAAGTTCTTGCTTGAGGGCAAAAAGGATATTTGAATGTTCCCTTCTTTACATGAGCCGAAGTGAGGCGGCAGCTTTTTGGTAATTTCAGGTGTCTTTGACCGATTTGACAGTTTTATTACCTCAGTAATGTATAAAGCCTCARTAAAAATTTATTTCCTGTGGCAGTTTTCTGATTATTGGAGCCAGGAGCCGCTGAGTGTGTGTGGATATTAGGAAAGCCGAGACCCTTTATTGTTGCAGAGAACGGGTCAGAACCTCACTTTGATATTATGTTTTAGCAGTTTTTTAAAGTTTGACTCTCAGAAAGGAAAAATAAATCAAAATAAACTTTTAGGACAGTTACTACATTTGTCTTTAATTTAATTAAAACTAGATTAAGGGTTTGGTTAAATGAACCTTGGATAGATTTAAACCAAACATTCAGAAATAAATTATTAGATTAAAATCGACAATGAATAAACTTTTTTCCCCCTGTACTTCTTATTACTTCTGACCCATCCCTGAAGAGTTGTTCTTTTGTTTTATTTTGTAAGGTGAGCGTTTTGAAAGGTGCCAATAAACACAGTAAATTGCATTATTATTATTTGGAAAAAAAATCATTTGTTTAATTATCAAAATGAGATGGACCAAGACCACAGCTTCACATAATTTAATAAGGATTCTACAAACTAATAAACAGAAAAGAAAGACCCCCAAAGGAAATCTGACAGTTAATAGATTCATCAGCTTTTCCAGCCTGTCTTTAGGTTCAGCGGTGAGCAGATGTATGGAGGACCGAAACTGACATATTTAGAAATAAAAGCAGAAATAAATAAATAGACCAATAAATAAACAAATACACTTAAAATGCACCAAATAAATTAAAAAATAACTTTACCTCATGTTTTATCATTTACTGACCTACATATTTATTTTTTCAGTTCCAATAAATTATATATTTTAGCACAAAACTTACATT
>NW_013952545.1:438923-447322 GCF_001266775.1 Austrofundulus limnaeus
GTGTTGCTTTTATACATCTATGTCTCTATATTATGCATTTCTGTCTGCCTCCATATGTAAATAAAGTGGGCGGTCCTTCTTGAGTCAGCTCCTCTATTGGTTAGCAGACAGGAAGGAGCAGGAAGTATGATTGTTTATGCTTGTGCTCCCTCAGTTTGGCCTAAAGTTTAAAGTTTAGTTTAAAACAAAGGCACAGATAAGTGTTTTCCTCCTTGACTTTATTTTAAACTCACATCTACACGTAAAAGGAAAGCAAAAAATTGTAAATTATGAGCTAAAATATATAATTTATTAGAACTAAGCTGGGAAAATAAATATAAAGGTCAGTGAAATTATAAAACATGAGATAAAGTTCACCTTTTTTAATTTAATTGGTGCATTTTAAAATGTATTTATGTACTTATTGGTCCATTCATATATTTCTGCTTTTAATTGTAATTATGTCAGTTTTGGTCCTCCATACAGACACAGTTTGTAGAACTGATTCAGTAGACTGCAAAGTTATTTTTTCTTGGTGGGCTCTGATTCAAGTCCACGCTATCGCTCTGTTGTGCAGGACATTKTTCTGCTGTCTGACTGGTGCTGCAGGCTTGTATGAGCCGCAGACCTTTGCAGAAACAAAACGATTTGTTTAGCTCATAAGATTCAGCCAGTCTACAAAGCATTAGGACTGCTTTACATCCATGAAAAACTTGCTAAATTATTGGTTTCCGGCTTGTTTGTTAAAAAGAACCATCAACTCAGACCTTCTATTCAGGTTCAAAATTTAGCATCGTGAAGAGTCAAACATGTTTTTAGCAGGAAAGTATCAGGAGTAATCCAATTTAAAACAACTTAAAGCAGATTTTTATAGTTTCAAGTGAAAACGATGAAAGAGATTTCTGTTCGGATAAAACGTTTGGTGATAATTACAATAATCTGAGGTTATCAGAGTTGGTTTAATGTGTTCTGTATGTATTTGTAAGGAGGTGTGTTTGTGTTTGAGTGTTTTTGTGTGTGGGAGTAAGGACTGACCCTCTCCACGTAGAAGGTCAGCGGCTCCCTGCCTCTGGGTTCGGGCTCGGTCCAGCTCAGCACCACGTAGGTGTCGCTCACCTCGCAGGCGTGCACGTTTGTGGGAGGGAAAGGAGCTCTGACCTGACCTGCAGAGCAACGAGAGGAGGAGGAGGATGAAGAAAAGAAGAAGGTCAATGAGAATGAAAGTGGAATCCAGAAAGTGCTGGCTGAGTTATAGGGCATCTTCATGTCTTGTTATTTCCTTGTTCAGGAGGGAGGGAGAAACTCAGGACCTTTCTGCCCCGGTTTAACCTCAGTTCTTTTCATGCCAAGTGCACCAGATGAGATCAGCTGGCTGGGATCAGCACGTGTTCACCGACGCTGCAGATCAAGGACGATGCAAGGCTTTGGGTCTAGCACAAACTGTTCTGCTTCTGCAGGTTTTCTGCTTGTTTCCCTGTAGAGTCAACAGAACCGCAGAACCAACCAGAAAAGAACTTTTACTGCAGAAGAAGAGAAGCCACTTGGAAAAACGCTGATCTGTTAGAGGCAGCATGCTCCTGTGTGTGTGTGTGTGTGTGTGTGTGTGTGTGTGTGTGTGTGTGTGTGTGTGNGTGTGTGTGTGTGTGTGTGTGTGTGTGTGTGTGTTGTAATCAGCGTGGCTCCATTTTATATACTTGCCTTTGTGGAGAATAATTGCTGCAGCGACAAAAAAAGGCACACAATAAAATTTGCTGATATTGTTCTTTTAGAACCTCGGCATACTAAAGAGATCATAAACTTTTAAAAACTTTTGTTATTTTATGTAAAAAGTTCATTTTATTTTTCTGACATGAGAAGAACAAATTGAAAGATTTGAAAACGAGAAAAAATGGACTTTCACTCATATTTCCATCATTATTGCCAGCTTATAAAAAGTAAAGTTGAATAATAATGTTTTTGCACATGTCTGTGTTTATGTATCTGTCTGTTAGCAAAATATCTTATGATCCACCAGACAGATTTTAATGAAACCTTCATCTACAACTGATAAACTTTGGGATAAACCCAATTCAAGATGACTGCCATGGTCAACTGGACCTAAAAAAAATCTAACATTATGGAACATCAAAATGTTCACAAATAAATAAATAAACACACAAATAAATAAATTAATACATAAATAAAACATTATGAATTCAGTATCTTTATGAATACATAATAGATAAATCTATAGAGTGACATGAAATAAATGAATGCATATAAAATTCTAAGGTCATTATTCTGAACATTTTTCATTCTGCTGTAAAAATGTGCTTATTGTTTTTGAAACATTTTTTCACAGTGAAATTTTTTTTCCCAATAACAGAAATAATTTTTGAGGCATTTTTATGTAACTCCAGCAGTTTTTATTCCAAAATGTCCTTTCCACAGTCATTTTATTTCATAATAGTGTTTTTTCCAATGGCTTATTTGTTTCATAATGACACTTCTCAGCAAAATGACTTCATCTGTCAATCAGCATCTGTGGGTTGGACCTGCATACCCATTGTATTCATTGCACCTTTAGGCRTAATTTGATATCTGTACATGATTAATTTTTCTAGGTAAAGGAACAGCCAATCAAATAAATGGCTCTGCCCCGTTTCTCTTCATTGACAGGCAAAGTTGTGTTACTGAAAAATACATTTGTAATCGACACTATTTTCTCCACACTGAGATTGGAGCATGGGGAGCGCAGCTGTCCCAGTGGAATGTTGGCGGCTGGTCAGGTCACTGGTTCCTGGGGCTGGAACCTGATCTGTTTGGCRCCGCTTTCCATTGAAGACGTGGAAGATTTGTACATATTTGGATTCATGATAACCGGATTCCTGCTGATCGGCTGTGGAGGAGTTCTGGTTTATCGGAAAATGAAAGCAATACTGACAGCAGTCCGGGCCTCTGAGAAGCTGTCAGGAACCTTGGATGGAATCTCCCGTACAGGAAACACACAGACTCAGATGTTGGGGGATATAAGTCGCAAACTGAATGTGATTCTGATGAGAATCAAAGCTCAGCTGCGTACCCATGAGATGTAGTATAGTATTACACCTGGGTGAAGTTTCAGACAGAAATAGAGGCGAGGAGGTGATGAAATTCAAAACATTTGGCATTTTTTTTGCCATTACAGATATACAGTTACAGACTTTAAAGCAGCAAGAAAATCAAGGCTGCTTTTCCCAAAACAATTATGTTTATCTTTCGGATCCCTGCAGCTGCTGACCTTGGACGGTTGACAGTGATAAAAACTTCCCTGGATGACACGTGAACAAAGGCTCGATTCACCCATTTCCTCCCCCATATCATCCATGGGTGGACCAGTCCTAAAGCCACAGTGGAGGTGACAGAGAACTGAACTCTGGTTAACTGAGCTTTGGTTGATAAGAACTGGTTTTGGACTCTGGGGGGTCTTTGATTGGTTCCAGCACAGAGTATTAACCTGAAACGTCACTGGCTCCAATGCATCTCACCCTGTACCATGTGTTTGATCCCCAGCCCCCTCCCCTCCTTAGCTGTCTGCTCTTGCGAGCCATTTTTTTGTGCATTTGATTCTGTGTTTATGAGTAAATACAGGATCAGAGCAACTTTTTAAACTCATCTATCCCATTGGGTGTTTTATTTTCCAAGCTGCAAAAGGTAGCGGGACCGTGTTGCACAAGACCTGGCCATCCGTTCCCCCAGGTTTGTTATGTGTGTCTTTCTTCGAACGGGTGTTCTTAACCGCAATTTTGTTCTGCATTGCATCTTTGATGTTGTGTGTGAATGACAATAAAGCTAATTCAATTCAATTAAAAAAATCAAAACTAGAAGCACTCGGAGAGTGCAAACCTCCGCCAAGACCAATTTCCCCCATCCTGCAATAGAGTTACAAAGGGGCACACCAATACTACAGTGCCACCTGCTGGACACTTTGAAACCCACGCCCTGTGAAAGCATCACAGCTTTGCCGATCTCAGAGTGTTAAAAGAAAGACAAAAAATAAACCCTGTATCCACATCGTGATCCAGAACATCACCAAAATTTAAAGGTATGTTACTTGGCCCAGTACCCACATGTGGTAAAAATGTCATGACAATCCGTCCACAAGTTTTTGAGTAATGTTGTCCACAGACAGAATGACAGACCGACAGACAGACGTGACCGAAAACATTACCTCGCCCTTGGCGGAGGTAATAAAGTAATTTAATTACCACATTTTTTTGACCCATTGGTGTTTTCTTCCTAGGCCAAACCTCCATCGTAGAACAGATAAAAAAGGTTGCACTGTCTGGACTACATCTAATTTCTGTTGGCCCCCTCCAACACACATTCCTCCTCCCCCCTCCAACCGTTGCCCATCTCAGTCTGTGAGTTACATTGTCAAGGTTATCAGCTCCCTTCATGGGCATTTATTCTACCTCAGGCCATTATGTGCATTTACCGGGACACCACGGGGAACTTTTCATTCTTTTCACTGCTTCAAATGGAGCAAATGCCCATATCTTCAGCCATACAATTACTGGAGCTCATTGTTAAGCATAATATGAAGATGCATTAAAGCCAAAAGCCCGGAGCAACCTACAGGCGAGGAGGCGGYGGCGGCACAGGTTCCAATAAAACATAAATGCTCTGTAAAAAACAGGAAAAAAAAAAGAAAAGCACTCTCACCTTCTAGTTCATCTTTTGTAATGGTAATGGTCCTTCCTCCATCCACTCTGAYCACTGAGAGAGGACAGAAACATGAGATGAAGGAATATAGACAGAAAAGAGGGGAAAAAAGTTAAATGAGAAACCGTAATGACAGKTTTTTTTTATATTTTTATTGTTTTGCAAATGTTCCAGAAGCAGCCAGACGCAAAGAGGCGAGTGAGAGCGACACGGCAGGATGGAGAGGAGGGGGCGGGGGGCGGAGGCGAGCCAGCCTTGTGTCTGTCCTTCWTCTGTGTTTAATGATCCACAGCATCTGTCCGCAGTCCATCTGTCCTCGCTCTTACTCACATCCCATTCATCAATCTCACCCCTGCACTGTACCTGGGATCTGACTGAACCGAGCAGCTCTAAAGGTAATCTTTGAAGAAACAAAGCTTTGCACTCAATGATGTCATTAGGAAGCGGTCGCAGGGACAACTGCACGAGATGAGATCTAAACCTGCACGGCTGCGTCTGATTTTTATTTTTATTTCTCTCTTTTTTCTGGCCATGATGAAGTCTCTGCAGGTGAAACAGGGCAACTGAGGCAAACAGCAGGACAGAGTCACAAACATGTTGCTGTTTGCAGGACGCTGCAGATGTCAAGGAAAAAGGACTAAATATAAAAAAGTAAAGAAAAGGTTTCATCCAAGTTTCATTATGAGTCATAAAGTCAAAAAGAGCTGCGTATGGTTTTACACAGCTACATGTTTACTTTCGCAAGAATGCAAAACAATAAAAATACAGACTTGCAGACTTTGAAGTTTAAGTCTTTTCTTGTTCTCCACTGGACTTTTACATTGTCAGCAGGAGCTGTAATGATGAAACAGACGGGATATTTTTTTCTGTCAACGCTTTTGTTGAATATGGTTCTTGCATCTTTAAAGAAAAGAAGAAACAAAGCAGACTGACACAGCAGGTCAGCCTGCACCGGTATCTGCCTCTGTCATCGTCCAAACACATTTAATGGAGGAACGAAAATAAAAGCTGCTGGTTTGAAACACTTTCTAACAAAAAACAAAAACACACTGCATGTTGAGTTTTTAAAACTACATTTCATTTACCAAATGATCAGTGAATTATGTGCTGGTTGTTTATTGAAGTGGATCCTTTTATGCTTTCTTTTTGCCACCCAAGAAAGGCAAAAAAAGAATATCTATATTGAATAATGTATAAAAATAACTTCTATACAGCAAATCAAGCAGAAAAAACAACTTTAATGTTATTTTTGTTGTTCTAGTCATGCAAAGCTGTGTTTAAGGCGTTACCCATCGTCCTGGTGTGTTCCAGAGTGTCAAAAGTAAGAACGGGCTCCGTGGCTTTAGAGGGTCGTCCTGCTCCGGCTTGGTTCACGGCACGGACTCTGAACTGGTACAAGGTTCCCTCCTCTAGGCCAAACACCGGGAAGTGGCACGGTTTCTGAATACGAGCATTGCAGCGCACCCACTCACCCTGACCAAGGACACATCTGACAGAGAAAGAGACAAATCAACAAGTGCAGAAGCATTTAGGCAACAGTAAAAAATATATATATAAATACATCTGAAGCAGAGAAACTGATGTTTCTGAAAAAAATGCAATGTGAGTGCTGAAATCTGCTGAAGAAGCTGCTAAAGCTAAATTAAAGCTAAGATCTGGAACTAAAAGAAGCAAAACGCAAGTTAAAAGCCAAGGAATGCTAGATCAGAGCTAAATGCATCTAAATGATTTGCAAAAGTAGCAAAATACCTACGTAAATGCTAAAAGGTGAACAAGATAAACTTAACAAAAAGGTAGCTAAAATTAAAAGTAGCAAATGCACATCTTGATCACAGGAAAYTGAAGGTTACAAGTATTAAAAAGCTAAGAATAGCATAAAAATATGAAAAAAGATACAAAAACCCACACAAAAGTCACACCCATCGCCTGAACGAGGTGAATATTTTGATATAAAAGGTTAAATATCTGAATTGCAAAACATGAAAACAGTGTGAATGCTAGAATTATTATTCACATAACAAAAACCCACAACATGACGTTCACATTCTGCACACATGCATTTTTTTTATTATTTATTTAAAGCTAACTCTAAAACATTTCAACCCACACAACACAGCGAAGTCAGCGCGTTCGCTGTCAAGGTCGATGACTGTGAGAGATCAACTCATGAGATCAACTCGTGAAAATAATAAGAGTCCAAACACTGAACACTGGCTTCAGATTATACAGCACTTTTTACCACTTGTGGTAAACAAATACATAAAGGAGTACAAGTTTCAAACCACAAGCGGGGTTGCTAGGGAACTGGGACGGATCTCACAGCTTCCTGTCCTCGTCTTTTACCTGCTGACATCCAGGAGCTCTATCTTCTACAATGACTACTGAACATGATCAGAAGAGAACACAAAAATAAACTAAAAGTTCTTCAAAACTGATGTTGATCTAAGAGGCATGAACCCAGTATTTTCACACATTGATCGTGAAACACACACGCGTGTGCAACAGGACAATCCTGATTGATTATTGTGGGTGATAAGGGCAGCACCTGGACTCTTCAGGGAGTCTTTGACTCAGATGTTAATGCAGAGCTCAGGTCTGATAATTAGGATGTAGACCATCCATCTCATTTGAACTTTGCCAAATGGATCTTGCAGTTTCCGATACAATCCAATTATCTCACCAGCAGCCCGCCAAAATAAATAAATAAATAAAAAAATAAATAAATATAAAAAGAGAAAATATTCAGTGGTGTTGTCTCACCGTCAGCCTGTTGTTGATGCGCAACATCGAAAATTACATAAAATGGGTTTAAAATGTGATTTTAATGAAGACCAAATCGATGTCAGTTTGCCTTTAAAGTATAAACACAGTTATCTGACCAAAACACTCACTCATCTGGTTCAATAATCAATTAAAACCAGATAAAATAAGCTGATAGATCACGAACCTAAACTGATTAGATCTATAAATCTGCACAAAAAAAGATGAAAAATATAAACATTTGATGATAAACGCAGATTAATCAAGTGATAAAACAAACTGTAATGAATTTACTAACTTTGTTTAATTAAAGTCACACTTGGATAAATAATCATTTCACAGACAATTAAACAACTTTCATTATGACATTTTAATTAAGTGTGGGTTGTTTTTTGTAAAGAAAAACACAAACTCAGCTTGGTTGGCTCTCTTCACCTGAAGGAAATATCTTTACATTTTTTGAATGTTGACAATTTTATAAAACTTTATAAAACACACACACAAAAAGCTGTTTATCAAGATAAAAATTAGTCAATTGTTATCTTGTTAAGACAATTATGGTTAAAAATATGTAATTTTCTGGTAAAAATATCTCCTATAAACGCTCTGACTCTAACATCTGGTTTAAAACTGATATGAATTTTCAAAAGAGCTAAAACAGGGGTGGGCAATCCTGGTCCTCCAGGGCCGCAGCCCAGCAGGTTTTCTGTTTTTCCCTGCTCCAACACACCTGATTCAGACATTAAATTACCAAGTTCTGCAGTATGGAGGACCGACACTGACATAACTAGAAAAAAAGTAGAAATATATAAATGGACCAATAAATAAATTCAATTAAAAATGTGCCAAGTAAATAAAAAAGAGAGCTTTACCTCACGTTTTATAATTTAATTCACCTTCATGTTTATTTCTCCAACTTAGTTCCAACTGATAATATATTTTTGCACATAATTTACATGTTACTTTTTTACTGTTTT
>NW_013952545.1:447332-468681 GCF_001266775.1 Austrofundulus limnaeus
AGATAGATAGATAGATAGATAGATAGATAGATAGATAGATAGATAGGCACATAATTTACATTTTACTTTTTTTGCAAAAATATATTATTTTTTGGAACTAAGTTGGAAAAATAAATCTGAAGGTCAATTAAATTACAAAACGTGAGGTAAAGCTCTTCTTTTTAATTTAAATGGCCCATTTCTAATTGTATTTATTTATTTTGCTGTCTGTCTATAAATATACTTTAAATAAAATTCTCCTTTTTGAACTTTATTGGTGCACTTTAAGTATATTCATTTGTTAGTCAACTTATATATTTCTGCTTTTTTAAATTATGTCAGTTTCGGTCCTCCGTACTGCAGAAGCCTGATAATCATCCATTCATTCAAATCAGGTGTGTTTGAGCAGAGAAAAAAGTAAAACATGCAGGGCTGCGGCCCTCGAGGACCAGGATTGCTCACCCCTGAGCTAAAAAAGGGAGTCTTAATAAGGATGATTGACCAGAGACATGAGACAATATTTTGAAAATTTGAGGTGCCAAAATCCACAAAACCTCCTTTTTCACGAAACAAAATTTTTAGAAAACTTCTTCTACCACTCAAAAAAACACCTAATTCTCATCTTCTGCCTGTCAAACTGAATAAAAGCAGACTTGATGACACAGGTACCCCTCGACAAGCCTATAATCACTGAGAAAAAAAGATCTAGACCGTGTTTATGGAGATAAGGGAAGCTTAGGGAAAGACAATCTTCAGCAGCACTCTAGCAAATATACCATTATGGCTGCAGCGGCTCCACAGAAGCCATTCCTCACTAAAACCCAAACAACAGCCTGCTGGGAGTTCACCAGCATCTCTGATGTCCCCTGTGGAGGTGTTTTCTGTCACAGCAGCTGCAAGGCCACACAAGACGGAGGGCAAACTAGATGTGGAAATAATAGAGCAACCAAAAGTGAAAACAATTTGAAGAATGTTCTCGATCTCAGGAAAGGGAGAAGGTTTATCTCAGTGAGTCTTGAAACTCAGGTCGAGACTCCCCTTTAAGACCCTGTCACACTATACACTTTAACACCTTAGGGATTGTTTTGTTATAAATAAAATTACTCATATAGGTTATATATTTATTCGACTTGCTAGCACTGCAGTATGTATGTTTATGTGGCACCAGGTGTAGCTAAAATAACGTTAAAAAATGTTAGTAACATTTTTATTATTTAGGTCACTTTCTGAGTGTAAAATCAGTGTTTCAACAATATTTCATTATTTAGCTCACTGTTCTTACATTTTGCTAATTATTACTAAAATGTTACATTTAAATGTCAAATATTATATGTAGAAAAGTATTCCTAGATCTAAGTGTGTACATTTAAATATAAAAGTTCAATCTTAATTGTTGTGGCTAAATGTTGAAGTTTACCTTTAAGTATTTTTGGAACGGTACGCAGCCTTTGCTGTCGGTGCTCGGCTCTTGTTACTACTTCATCATTCTGAGACAAAAGCAACCACCGCTAACATCGCTAATGTTGCTAACATCGCTAATGCTTCCGTAGAAGACATCAAGCTTGTAGTTGTGCGTCCGAGCTTCAAAGTGCTGAACCAGAGGTGCCATCCAGTTTTCAAATAACCCATTTTTTAAATTTAAATTTCAGGGTGGACTGAGCATCTTTGAGACATGGGTACAGTTGAGACACCATCAATATCTTCTGTTTGCAGCAAGTCTTAGTTGTGATTTTTGCTGTGCACATGTGTATCAGTGTCCTTTTTGATAGTGAAAAATTTGAACACCATGAAAAGCACCACTCCAAAGATATCCACAAAAGTATTTTTTGGCAGGCTAGATTTTGACTTTACCATGTCCCTTCTACAGTGAATATCTGATCACCCTTAAATGACATCTAAATGTAACTTGAATACATGCAAACATTATTTTGTTCCCTAAAAGATAACATATTTCATAACAGCATGGTATTAACTGTCATTACATAATCCAGTAAAATGTGAAACGTGGTCACCGGGGTACAGTTGAGACCCCACTGTTGTGTACCCAACAGTGATTTGCACTGTGTTTAGCAGCAACAGTTTGAGTATGTTCAATCATTCATTTGAATTTAATAAACCTTAAATAAGCTACTATTTGAATGCAAACTATTCAAATGAACTATAGAACATTTAGTAATATCAATATACTGTAAAAGTACATTAATAATCAACAAATTATTATGTATCTTTTAAATATTTAATTAGTTTTGCTGTTTTTTTTACATTTTAACCTATGCTAGAGTCAATTTAAATAAAATAAATGCATTATTGAAGTGTATAACACATAATTATTTTTATATACAGTTTATTACATTGGCAATGACTGACTTGTTATCTTTTCAGCATTTAATTTGTTTTGCTGTTTTTTTTACATTTTAACCTATGCTAGAGTCAATTTAAGTAAAATAAACATAGTATTGCAGTGTATAACACTGATANTTGAAGTGTATAACACTGATAATTATTTTGTATGTACAGTTTATTACATTGGAAATGATTGACTCGTTAGCTTTCCAGCATTTTGAATGGTGTCTCAACTGTACCTTTAAGTTTTTTATGAGTACAGTTGAGACAAAAAATAACTTTTTGTTATTGATTAATTGTGAAAAATATAAACAACTTAGGGTTATTATTTCTTGGTTATATTTTAGTTAACATAAAAAAAATATGTTACGTAAAAATATATTATTTTCAGTGTGTTTTTAGTGTCAAACCTTTGTGTGGAAATGGGAAAAGCGAAAACTGTCTCAACTGTACTCAGTATGTAAATGCCATCTACAGCAGAATTAGCAGCGTTAGCGGTTGCTTTTGTCACAGGATGATTACGTCTAACAATGCTAACATTTAATAAATGTTTTGTAAAAATGAGCAAAATGTAAGAACAGTGRGCTAGATAACAAAAAATGTTTRTGGAAAACTTTAGGATTTTACACTCAGAATGTGTTAGTGACATTTTTTGACATTTTMCTCYACATTGGTGCCCCATATGTTCAAAACAGGCTTCCAGAACATTTTTTTATTTCGTCTTCAGTGTTAAACAAAATTCTCATAAGTTGACTGAAACGTTTTAGTGTGTTTTACGCTACACGAGACAGGACCAAAAATAGAACAAAGGATGCAGATTAGACTTTAACAACAACAAAAAACTAATGATCTGAAAGAAATTAAAACAAAAAAACAGTGTAAACACATTATCAAATCTAAGTAAATCAGGCTGATTTTCACCTTTCTACATAATAACCCTCCACGGGTGAAGCTYCGTCTGCACTGGGCGGCTGCCAGGTGAGGAAGACGTAGTCCTTGTTGACATCAGACACCTCCACTGCCAGGGGAGACGCGGGACCACCCTTCACTGCAGCCGATTTGTCTGAGAACAGACAGAATAAACTCAGCGAGACAGAAAGGCAACAGASGGATGAGAGAGGGACTTCAGCTCCGAAACCCTCATGGATAAACAACACATGAGGCTGGAGCGAAGGACGAGGAGGCTGAGGAGAGAAACACAAGGAGAGACAGAAAAAAAAAACATTTAATCATGGAGGGATTTCATAACCTTTGTTGTCCAGTTATAGCGAGTTCCAGATCCCCACCTGCATAATTCAACAAGTGCTACATGGACACAAGCAGAGGATTTGGCAACGCTGTGAGAAGCATCAAAAACAAAACGAGCCAAAAGGATTAAAAAGAAAGAATGAGATATTTTTAAACTGCTTCCAAGGATCTAAATGTTTTTATATATATTGGAATCAACATCTCTTCCTTTCCCATATTCCTCTCTCATTATGCGTGTTTCAAATCCAACWATAAGTTGACAAAAAGGGAGAATGCACACATGCAGGGAGAGTTCTCAGATTAACTAATTAGTGCCTGCAGCTCTGATGAAGACCCAGCTCCTTAATGTGAGCTGGAGAGCCTGATTTGCGTGGYGCACACGTGGGTTTTTGGACTTGTTTAGTGTGTGCACAAAGCTCATGCATGATTCAGAGCACATTACGCTGAGAAACATGCTGCGTGTTTGCCAAGACTCCTGGCTGAGCTGCTCAGACGTTTCTCAAGTCAAACGTGAGCTCCTCTCTGGTTCATACACATTCTGCAAACAGTGTTTGAGAGGAAACAGCAGTCCATGAAGAATAAACGCTACGACAGAATCAAGTTAACGATCCCCCGCCACCACCAGCTGCACAACAGGTTGACGGATTGTGCAATTTCAGCATATGAATCACTGGAGTTCTGCAGAGAGAAAAAGCAAGGATCCAGAATCTTGCGAAAACAAATAGCATTYGAAAGGGGAGAAATTCTGCTCTACACACTATTTATCCAGCGTGAGAAAAAAAAAAACAATGAATAAGTCTACCCTGAAAGCTTTCAGGGGAACTCCAAAGCATTCATCAGCTCTGTGGACAACAAATTCAACATATTGAAGAAAGCACACTGTTTGTTGACCGTCTGGTGTTCTTCCATGGACAAGAGGGCCTTGACAAGCAAAGGTTTCATTTCATCCTGCCAAACCAGCAGTTTGTGGAATTTACACTGTGCATTTTGTGTAACGTGATGTTTCCTGGTTTGTGAAACAGCTAATCACTGAGTCTTTGTGATGCTGCAGGGACATTCAGACAGAGACAGGTGAAGCGGATCAGTTTTTGAATACGTGGAGACAAACATGAGTTGTGTCAGTGTGTTGGTTTCTGGTCTGATAGTACATATTTACATGTCCCTCAACGGTTTATTTAATGCTGATGACTGACATGTTACAGTTTTCCTGTCATTAGCTGTGTTTCCATTGCAAATGTGTGCAAAGTCTGTTAATGTCGAAAAAACACATTTTCGCAATTGCACTGTTTCTATTAAGTAAGAAACACTAAGTCACGCGTGAATAAGCTTGTTCTCATGATAAGTCATTACAAACATGGAGGCAATGGATGTAAACACATAGCATATTGCTACCACGACACTAGCGCTCATCATCAGCCATCAGAGGAGACGTCAGCGTCTTATCGAGGCTTTCCAGTGACAAGCTCCTTATACTTGGGAGCGGCTACGTATGCTGCATTGTTGGGAAAATGTAGTCGGTGAGTTTAATACTTTCTTTTACGACTTTGGGGATTTCACTACTACTTTTACTTCCTGTTATCTTCTTCTTCGTCATCTTTTCGCCAGTGGAAACAGCAGGTTCTTGATCACGTGACTCCCGTGAAGAGAAAAAAGTGTTTCCATTGCAGTTTTGCGAAATACATCAATTTCGATATGGCTGAAATACCACCTCTTCCTAGCACAAAAACATTTTGTCGAAAATCGTATTTTTTTTCAGAAATTGACGTGTTTCTATTGAGCAAATTTATTTTCGAAATTCTAATTCGCGCATTGTCATGGTCAATGGAAACAAAGCCAGTGTCTGTGATCGTGTTTCCATCCAATTACATCCAATTTTAATTCGAATTTTGAGCTAATTTTAATAATTTTGCAAAAAGGAAAAAAATTAAGAAATGCGAATCAAACGGAGTTTCCATCTACTGGCTTGAAGCAAATCAATTACGTCATACACATGTGCGTAGTAAACAGGAAGTAACCGTCGCTAAACTCGCAGGGTCCACACATCTCAGGATAATGGAGAGAAGTTATCAGGAACGCGTTGCTACTATCGGGAAAGTTGTAATTATTCTGTCATCAACTAGTTTTGGTGATGTTACTGCTGTATGGAGACGTAGAGAAAGAAATGCAATTTTCTTCACGTTACAGGATTACTGAGAAGACGTCGACAGCGGGAGGAGGGTAAAGGGCTCGACACACGGGAGGCGACGTCGCTTGCTCTCCATTCATTTCCTATGGAACCTGTGCGGTGAGGCGACAATCGCGTGCCCTCCTCCAGCTAAGCGACCGGCGAAAATAGTGCATGTGAAATTTCGCACTCGTACACGTAGATGTGCACACGCGAGCTTACGACGCGACATATGAAAGTTGAAAAATGTTCAACTTTTGTCGCTGTTGCTTAGCGTACAACCAATCAGCGAGGGTTTCATTGACTGACCAATGAGAGGAGMGTATGCTACACACTGCAGTTAGCTAACACTTTCACCAAGTGATTACTAAAAAGCTTTGTGGGAATTTATTGGCACCAGGGTGAAGTTTATGGTTTTTTCCTCATAAAATTGTATCTTGATGTGTGTTTGTTTTTCAGTATCATTAACATCACAAGATTTGTTTAGTTTACATGTCCGTAATGCACACCCCCCTTCAGAGTCAAGAACCAATCAAATTTTATGAAGACAAGCGATCTGAGAGCGCAATTCGCAACGCTGCCATCGCTATCGCATCCCGTGTGTCGGGTTTTCACCCTGGCTGCGATGACAGCCGTTAATCGCTGTAGTTTGTCGCTGCCCGTGTGTCGAGCCMTTTATGCTGCCAGTCGCGGCTGCAGCCGACCCGAAACTAGTACCGGTACCGTGGAACAGCTGATCCGCTACGTGAGGTAAATGTTCGCTACGTCACAACTTATTTAGCAAAAGTGTTTCCATCTCTCATTTTGCGCATTGTTTTTCGAAAAACCCAAAAACCACCTCAAGCGAGCGTAAAAACCTTTTAGCGACTTGAGGATTTTTTTTTTTTCTGAATTTTGCAGTTTCCATCCGACTTTTTTTTTTTTCACATTTTTAATGTGACACTTCTAAATGTGCATCAAAAAGCCTTGGTGGAAACACACTTAGTGTTAATGGCATCCACATTTCACCTTTCAACTGGCAATAATGTTTGCGGAAAACCACCTTTTTATTTCTGTTCATCAGAGAGCAGATTAATCAGATCTATGGATTTTAATGACACTAACAAAAACAGATCATTTTTATTCTCACCATATATGTAAACAAAAGCTGCGTTCTCTTTGATCCCATCCCTGGTCCTCAGTCTGACGCTGTACACACCTTCATGCTCCTTGTGTGCCGCCCTTAAAGTGATGGTGGACTTGTTGTCAAATGTTTCAATGTCCACATTGCTGGACTGATGCAGCTGTGCACCTGGACAGTACAGCAGCAAATGTAACAGTACTACAGACAGCATCTTTGTCAGCAGACCAAATCAGTGTTTTTCAGCACAGCAATTACCGTCTCTGAACCAGCTGACATCCTGCTGGAAGGGGAGCAGAGCTGATGTGAAGGTGCACAGCAGGGTGAAGCTGTTACCCTCCTTCACCCAGGTTGGGGGGAAGAAGGTGCCAAACTTGGCTTCTTGGTGCAGCTGCGAGGCTGAAAGGAGCAGGGAGAGAATCAGGTTATGTGGTGTGTTGTTGTCATGTCAACAGATGAAACTGGAAAAAAAAGAAGCTGTGAGGAGAAATTTAAGGCAACCAAACGAATTATACTTTCTGTGAAAACACAGCTTGGCTGTTAACTACTGAGTAACTGATGAAGCTAAAACTGAACTGAAAGCTGAAAGTAGCAAAACATTTTCTAAACACTACAAGTAGCAAACTGCTAAATAAAAGTGAATGTTAGCTCAAACAAAACATAGCAAAAAAAATTGACAAAAAATGAATAAATAGACAATAATGCACAAGCCAAAAGTTGCAAAATGTTAAATGAAGTAAAAATAAATGTTAGCTAAAAACTAGAAGGAGCTACAGAAAAATATTTTTTTTAAAAAATTGCAAAATGCTAGCTAAAAGCTAAGATGAGCAAAAAGCCCCAAAACAAAAACTACAAAAACAAAACAAAAAACAAACAACTAAAAATGTTACAAAATAAAAATAAAGATATGCAAAGGAAGGAGGATTTTAAAAGATTTTGTGTTTTAGTAACAGACATTTTTGTAAGCTTTTTGGTCAGTATGATGTTCAAACCGAAACATTCATAACACCAATTTCCTTTACTGCATTATGTTTACTTGAAAAAAACTAAGTAAAAGTAAAATTACATGAACAGAAAATGACTTTGGCAAAAATAAATTGCACTGATGAGGAAACTACTCAAGTAAAAGTCAAGAAACTGTTTACAAAAATTGGTAAAGTAAAAGTACTTTTACATACTCTCTACGAAATAAACCATTGAAATTACTGAACCAAACTGGTTCCACTAAGCCAGGTTGAGTAAATTGAGCAATATGTACCATACCATACCATACCATACCATACCATACCATACCATACCATACCATACCATACCACTTTTATTCATAAATAACTTTAAACAGCACAAGGCCAACCAAAGTGCTGTACATTCAACACAACAGGACTCAGTCAAAGTACAGTCAAAATACTGATAAAAATATATTTACAGTACACATAGAACACAGTTATGATACTYGGTGAGGTTTTGCACCATCTCACTCAGACTCAAAGGCAAGGCAGTAGTAGTGTGTTTTTAAGTGAGACTTGAAGACAGCRAGGGAAGAGGAGCGTCTGACACGTAGTGGATGATTCCACAGTTTTGGACCTGCTACAGAAAAGGATCTGTCACCTCTCAGTTTGAGACGAGTTAGGGACCTTCAGAAGCAGCTGACCAGATGATCTAAGAGAGCGCTGTGGGACAAGTGGATGCACTAGAATGTATATTCTATATGCATATTTTTTGCTCAATTTACTCGACTAGGCTTAGTGGGGCCAGTTGACATGACTTTGTTGAGTAAATTCAACACTTCATTTTTTAGAGTGCAGAAACCTCTTCATTCATGATGAGTTCAAACATATTCATTTTTGTAACGAGTAACTAGGTTTTAAATTTCAAAGTAAAGAAGTAAAAGTATAACTTTAGCTTAGTTGTTTAAAAAATAATTGGTAAAATTACAAATCCTCAAAAAAACTACTTAAGTACTGTAATGAAGTCAATGCACTTAGTTGATATAAACCTCTGAAAATGGTACAAAGAATGCAGAGCAAACATTATTGTGTGAATGTTGAATCAGCATTTAGTGATTTTTTTAAACAATCCACTGCTAACACTTTCAGAGGCTGAAAACTGTAAAATAAAACTAGAAGGCCTTAAACTAAAAAGCCACCTTAAGCTGAGTGACACAGCTGTGACAGAAAAAGACTCCCTTCGTTCTCGGGAACTCTGACACAAATGACAACCACAAGGAGCATCCTGTGAGGAAACAGCAGAGGACAGAAGAAAATCTAAAGATCTGACACGTTTTTGAAAGTGGACAGTTCCTGATAAGTCATTCCTTCAGCTGTTATTTATTCTCTGACTTGTCAAAGCACCGATGCGATAAAATCTGGAAGTGAGGGTTGTGTGAGCCACGGGCTCTCGTCAAATCTCGCTGTCAGAAGTGAATCTGTCGGAAAGAGACAGCGACATGTTTCCTATAATGATCTTGTTCTGCTTAGCGGTCCAGGTTAACACATCAGTGTGTAGCTTTTCTTTTTTTAAACTCACTTCTTGGCTCTTTGCCTGGCAGCATTCAAACCCTGTGCTTCCCTCAGAGCAAGGATGATGAAGATAAATTTGCCACAGTTGTGCTTTTGTTTAGTGACTGATTTGTTTTGGAAAAAAAATTGTCTTCCTCTTATGAGATAATCAAGCATCAGTTACATATAAATGACTGCATGAAATTCTTCAGCACATTTTCGCAGCAAGCGTCCCCYGATGCCGTTACAAGCTGATAAAGCTTCATTCAGAATGATTGCCACTTCATTTCTTAGTTTGGGGAAAGTATTTTACTGCGTCTCGATAGTACTTCTGAAGAAATAATGATGCATTTACCAATAAATGACGTGATCTGTGTTTTCTGCCAATTACTTGTATATAATTGAACTTTATTTTAGCCGGCTTGTCTCTACTGTAGGATGTGTTTTTCATGCACCAGTGACCCACGCAACCCTGAAAAGGAAGAAGCGTGTACAGAAAATGGATGGATGGATGGATGATTTTAATTTGAAGGAAAACAATTTACAGCCCACATAATTCATGACCAGAGTCAAGAAGTAAAAAATGACAGAACTTCTGTCAAAACTGGACTAAATTAGGATTTATTGAAAGTTTTAGCAGAACTGCACACCCAACCTAAACCTAAATAATGAATCACTGTAAGAAAATAAGAGCAGCAAAGTTATTTTCATACAGAAAAATAATGAGGAGCACCATAACTGACAAGCTTTTAAAGTAAACAAAATACAATATTACCTTTTCTCTATATTTTGATGACTTGAATGAATTTTTGTCAGCTTGAACAAAACAAAATGCAATATTGTGCTTTCACATCTTTTATGAACTTCATAATAGTACAAAGTCAAGCTGCTAAATCATCAAACTAAAACGTGTTTTTATTTGATTAAAGGTTTAATTTGCCTAAGATTTTGGCTCTCTTTGTTTTTCTTTTCAGGGAGCATCAATAAATAATTCTTTTGAGATGACAGTGTGGGCTGCAGGCATACAGAAGATTAAAAGATGGTATTGTTTTGCAGAAATAAGCAAGACTTTACTTAAAGTAGACATATGATGCTTTTAAATCCGTCCTTTTCACATTTARCTTATTYAGTTGGGGTCTTAATAAAGTGGAACCACAATGCTTTGGTCTGAATTCCTCCTTATTGTAACTTCACCAGACCCTCTTCCACCCCTTTTCTGAGGTGTGTCTCAAAGTAGCTCCGCCCCCATCCTGCTTCCAGACCGGTCCACTCCAGTTYGASAGAAGGGGTTTTGTTTTCTAGCTTACAGAAACCTTTTATTTACAAATTAATTTAAAGATGTCAAGAACAGAAGATTTGTCCATCCAGCCTTACATGTTGGGGACAGAGTCTGACCCCAGAACCAGAGTCTGACCCAGAACCAGAGAAGAGTTGAGATGAGGAAATTGTAGTTGGTAAGTCCAGACCTTATTTGTCTGTTCTATTGCAAACACATTCCATAATAGTTCAGATAACATCATAGAAAATAGAGAAAACTAAATGGGCTGAAAAATATGAACCTAACAGAATATCTTTGCAGCACCAGGAGAGACTAAATTCAACTTTTCTGCCTCCCAAGAGACTCCAAGAACACAACGAAATGTATTTTACAGCTTAAAAATTTGGATTTTGCATGACATGTCCCCTTTGAATAAAAAAACATGKTCAATTGACTGTTGTGTTTTTCTACATTATTCAAAGTACTGGTTTTTAGGCAATGCACTAATGGAAAAAAAATGTTATTCTCCTGTTATGGGGGATTATTATGCAAAATCTTTTTTTAGCTTTATTTCTTGTTATGTCATCCCCTCATCAAAACATACCCAGAGTTTTGCTTTAACTCATTTATGCATGTTTGAGAATCCATGAATTTCCTCTGGCAGCCATTTAGAGTGGCCTAAATGTTTGCTGGTACAAAGCTCCGCCTATTTGTACAAAGCTCCGCCTATTTGTACAAAGCTCCGCCCATTTGTACAAAGCTACTCCCTGGAGCTCAGTCTGCAGCCAAGCTCCAGCACTACAGAGCACCCCTTCCCTGAAGCATCATCTGAAAATGTGCTGAAGTGGGAGTGTCAGAAATGGTAGGAGGTTCTTCAAGAGACAGAGGCTAATTTCAAGACATTTAGTTGATTTTGTGCTAAAATCACAAAGTACTGACTCAAACCGTAAACACTGATCTCAGTGCTAACGTTTGTACCATAATGTGTTTTTTTTTTTTGTGTGTCATCATTCATTTGACATGAAAATATTTAAATCAGATAAATAAAGGACTAGTCTTCCTTTATATCCTGGCACAGATCATACCTACTCTATGCAAATTTTGTCTAAAATAAGCGCTGATCCCCACACGTGGTTGAGGATGTAGGCTCGACAGTGTCACACAGCCACAGCTCGGAGCAAAATATGATAAATCTCCTGCTGTCCCTGAAATGAAATATACATGACTGTCATTTCTGCTCAAATGGAAGCAAGTCATTTTATCCCCACAGCAACCGCTGCACATCCAATTAACACCCTTACATCCACACAGACACCCACAGAGCAACAAAAACTCCAGAGATAAACAAACACCACCACTGCTCCGCTCCCTTTCAATCCACCCGTATCTTTCTTGAGAAGGTAGGACTTGCGCAGCGGAGCAGAGTGTTGTGCCACCGTCTTCAAAGCCATCCCTCCTTCACTGGTGGAAGTGGGGGACTTCAAAGAGCAGCAGAGAAAATGAAAGAAGACACGTTTTTTTATTAGGCCCTGATTTGAAACTTACCGACGGTCTGCGAGCGCTCTGAACCAGCCACGGCTCCTCGATACGCTGAATCGCAGAGCAGCAGAGCAGGGCGGATCAGGAAAATGAAGGGAAGGGTCAGAGATGGAGACAGAAGCAGAGAATGGTAATGTGAGACTGAGGAGGAAAAAAAGGCAGTGGACAAATCAAACCTGGCAATTGCAGAAAAACAGGCCTGTACATCTGCAACTGATTATCTTTTCAGAGTCAACCCAATTCAAGATGGCCGCCACAGCTGATTGGTCCCTGCACGAAAATGTGCTTTAACTCAGTGAATTTTACACATATTTGGCTAAAATTTGGAATGAGAGTAGCTGACCGTTATTTGTACACTCTGACAGTGGTTCCCAAAGTTGGGGTCGGGACCCAAAGTGGGGTCCTGAAACATCAAGGTGGGGTCCTGAAAAGATTTTCTAAATTAATTACATTTTTGCCTTAGTTGCCTAAAATGCACACATGTAGAATAACAAATATTGTTACTATGCCCATGTTTAGTTGACCTGATACAAATGTTTATCCTCCAAACATAGTTTTGGGCACAGGTCTCTGCTACTGTTATTTTGTGGGTCAAAAGCTGAAAAGTTTGGGAACCACTGCACTTCAGAAATCAATTGAAAGAGTAATAAAATAATTGGTGATGTAATATTTTCCCTATAATTATTACAAAAACACAAAATAAGTATAAATAAGTATTTGTGCAGCCTTTGTTTTTAGGGTTATTAACAAAGTTTGTGTACTCAGACCAGTAATATTTGGGGTCACAAGTTTTTGCCATGGATATTTTGTGGGTCAGAAGATAAAAAGTTTGGGAACCACTGGTCTAAGAGCTAACAGGTCATTAAAAATCACAGTTTTCGATGTTTGAAACTGAGCTCAGAGATGGAAAAAGGATGCATTGTGAATCCTCACTCTCTTCTGTTCTGTTGAGGCTCAGTCTGCATTACATTCTAAAGAGGAGAAACTAGGGACAATGACCTCGACTCGTGTTAGACAGGAGGAAGGAATGAAAAGTTTAGTCTAAAAGTCTCTGCCATGGCATGTTTCACTGAATGAAAAATGAATCAAAATTCAATGAAACCTAAGAGAATTATTTAAACTGAAATAAACCTTAAAGTATTCGTCTATGATTCAAATACAAATACATGTATGTATGTATGTATGTATGTATGTATGTATGTATGTATGTATGTATGTATGTATGTATAACACAGTGAAGTCATAATCAGAATGATCAACTTAGTTAAACTGAAGAATAAATCATAAAAACACTTAATCACTTTTACTGTAAAAAATAATAGTTGATTAAACAAATAAGACAAATAAAGCAATATTGAAGCAATTTTCTTTTTGTGTGTTTTCTTTTTCTTAATTATTTTGTAAAAAAATTGTCACTCTTTTCATTATGTAACTTTGATTTATAAAATGACAATAACTTGTGTTTAAAAAGAAAGTATAAATAAAAAAACATAAAGACTGTTATTATTTTGTTTATTAAAGAAAATAAAATGTCTCTTTTGAGAAAGGTCTTTTTAAAACAGAGTCAAAGACAAGTGGAAATGTTTATTTCCCCTCTGGGGACCCTTTTTACATAAGGAATGCAGGCCTTTAATGTTACATGTATAAATGCTTGAAAAAAAAAGAGGAAGTAGTTATGGTAATGACAAATATTTAGTTTTGTGGAAGAATTTCACCCCAAAACTAACGAAAATACAAACTGAAATKCTCTTCTTAAAGCTGTCTCGTTGCAGACAACATGCTTACATTCTGAGTTTAAAAAAAAAACAACGTAAACAAAAAAGTTACTTTTATAAGCCTAAAACTTCAATGAATATGTGCTGATTATCTAAGCATAACCTTAAATGTTTTTTTAGTTATCAGTCTCACCTGTGGAGAATCCTGCAAAGGTTTCTCAGGATCCTTAGAAACCTTTGCAGGATTCTCCACCTTTACAAAAAACCCCAAAACAAAACAGAACATTGAAAAAGTGAGGAGAAGACTTAGACTTGATGATCCCTGAAGCTAACTCGGCTAAAGCTAAACATGTTGGTCTGAGTTCGTGCCAGAGTCCACCTGACCTGACCTGGCTCCAAAAATCCTGCTGTGATTTCAGGTTCCTATCAGATTATATTCATCGCTCCATGGTGTCAGGATSTTTAGGATCCTTCAGCTGCTGGATGGATTTTACCTGCTGGAGTCAACGACACCTTAGCTTCAAGCCTTCAGGTGAGTTGATTTACAGGTAATTTCTCCTCCTCCTGCACGTGCAGCTCTTTGCTCACGTTTCTCAGCAGGGTTGGAATCTGTCAAACTTGCTGATTTTCTGGTCTGTTTTTCAAACTGTTTTGCTCTTTGTGTAAATAAGTAGCTTTTGTCATCGTTTTGTACTCTGGCTCTTTGCAGCATTGTTTAAAAATAACAGAAATTAATTTTCATACTTATAATCACAACAGTAAAGCGTTGTTTCAGCAGTCCTCCTGTCCAATTTTCTGCAAAATGTGAATCCAGTCGAAGTAAGAGAAAAACAAATTGATCGGTTCTCTCTAATATTTTAAACCTGTCAGCCATTTCATTAATCCAACATCCAGCTGTAATCTTTCTCTGAATTCTTCCAGAAAAATGAATGGTTTTAAAGACATATTTCCTCAAAGGGAAAACAACAACAGTGTTGTTTTTAATGCATGTCATCAACAGGTGACATTCTCCCAAAATATAGCAAGTTATTCTAACAAGACTGAGGAAATTTCAGTCTCCAAACACATTTCACAACTCCTGACACATTTTATTTAGCAGGAAAATTAAGGAAAACGACTCTTTGGATTGAAACATTTACAAATCTGAGTTAAGTCTTTTGGACACTGCTGTTTTTGTTGTTTCACTTTTATGTAAATCACTATTCTGCTGTTTTGAAATGTATGGCAATTCCAAAAATAAAGACTTGTGCACAACTTACCCACACTCTAAAGCATCCTAATGTGGCAAATACTTCATGACTAAAAGCTTGATAAGGTGCCATCTGACTAACAACAAAAAGTATAATCATAGCTTCCTTTTGCTTTCATTGTTCATTGTAAATGCACAGCAGGCACAAAAAGACACCTTAAAGTTGTATATGTGGTCAATAGATATTTAATGGGTGCTTTTTAGCCACTGGGAGGCAGTGTCATCTATGGTAGCATCTGAAGACATGAGACTTATTTCAGTGGACCATCTGTGTCAAGCAGAGCTGTTGATCTTGACAACTGTAACTTTTTCTATTAGAGCAAGTGAATGGCCCATGCTCTTGTGGTCACCTTGATCTTATTTTTTTTCTCTTGGTATTGAAACAGCATTGTGTCAGCGTCTCAAGAACTGGTCTCCTGTGTCTCTTTTAGCATTGATCCATGTTTTCAGAATGTTTTTTTGTTTCTTTTGAAGCAAAATGAAATTTGTATAAAAGATGAAGCCACTCACAGTTTACCACTAATGTTCCAAAGGTTGTAGCTTCACCCAGGGGACTCTTGGCTACAACTTTATACTCGCCAGCATCCGCAGGAGAGCACCTTTATGGGGGATAAAAAAATGCAATTTATTAAAAAAATGTTTTTTATGTGAAACTGCAAAACCTTTTATACATAGTAATACAAAGCTTTTTATACCAGATTCATCTCACTCTGATTTACATTCAGTTTTCTGTAGAAAGATCCCCAGTCTAATTTCACATCTGACCTGATTTATTAGTTTAGTTTTGCTCTCCTGTGGGTCAAGACCATAACTTTGTTGAAGGCTGTAACTCAAGATGAGAAGGTCAAGTTTTTCTGTTCAGAGTTTTCAAGGATTTTCAGTCATTATTAAGGCTTTTAACCTGGTGGCTTACCTTCTGATCTCCAGAGAGTTGAGACCAAAACTTTGTTGAAGGCTGTAATTCCACGGCTGAGAAGACATTATGAGTGGTTCACCGTCCTTATACCTGTGAGAATAAATAAGTAAAGAGTTTTTTTCCCCCCCACAATAATCATCATGTATTTCTTTGAAATCAAGTGAACAAGAAAGCTGCTTGCTTCTTATTTCTAAACACGCATAGCCTGCTTTGAAAGTCAAGGAAAAGTTTGGATGAATCTTCAAGGAAGGATTTTTTTTCATCTCTTATTCTGTCTTGTGTTGAGTCTTGTTGAGCAMAGACCTTTTGCAGCTCATTGGACTTGATGGGTCCCATATGGGTTGGTCAAACTTTTTTGAGCCACAGGTTATCTGGCTCTCAGTGTACATGAATACTGAGCATACTCTGTCCTTTCATCAGCTACTCTCACAGCAGCTCAAGTGTCAGGGTCAACAGTTTGGCACTCTGCCTGAATTTACACAGGTAATTCATGTTAATTCATACCACAATATTCAGCTCGTGGAAGGCAGAGATCAGAAACAAGCTCTAGTGACTTTTATAGGAGCAAGTGGTGGGCTTTAATCAGTGTGCATTGTTCACACTATTGTGATTCGTTTCCCATCCAAGTCATCTCAACTTTGGCATGCTTCTCCTCCTGCACACTTTCTCCTAGAGCTGCCATTGTAATTCATATCTGTAAAGGTCCTGTGCCAAATGATGGCTATGCCTTTTGGTACCTGTAAAACTTATAGTTTTTGAAGTATYAATGTTTAATACATTTCAATGGCAGTCAATGGAGCCTTGTATTGGTTCATTACTGCCCCCTGCTGCATCTACACAATATGGTACTGCACCATAATTTAATAATATTTAAACTCAGTAGTTCAGTGATTACAATATTAATATGATTGTATTTTGATGTTTTACTGTAATACTGTCTTAATTTTGTCTTATTGTTGTAATATATTGCAGTTTAGTGTCAAAGATTGCATTGGCAATGTGGCCTCTTTCTGCACACATACAAACCAACTCCTGGCAATCCCCTCTGCCACAGCTCCAATGGTATAATGGTTAATGCCATGGGCTTTCATGTGGGAGATCAGGGTTAAAACCCAGCTACAGCAACTTTAACAAAAAATCTCTACACACTTCATCTTGTCACACAATTATCCTCATTACAAACACCTGCTGACTTGACAAGCACAAGCTGGTATAGAAAACACATTTGAACTTGGACACAGTTCATTCTGTAAGTCCCATGCTGCAGGCAAAGGCATGCTGCAATGACATGCTACATGGCAATGCACACTTGTTTTTACATCGTAAAACCCCATGTCTAGTCTATGTTTGCATTGTTATTTACTCGTGTTCTTTGTAATATACACTTTAAATTAATAATGGTAAGTATAGCAGTCTTTAAAAGACTCRGTTTAAAAAAGCTAAATTTTATTTTGCCATTCCACAATAAAAATTGATTTTTTTTAGGTTAGAAATTAGCATGTTGTTTTGGCTCCATTTAAAGCCATAACAGTTGTCCAAATGTACAATTTGGATTTGACTTTTTTTGTACATTTGTATAATCTATGATATATAGAACCACTAAACGTGCATCATCGAGCAGGATCAAGTTTACTGCTGAAAGGCCAGATGTTCATACCATGTTAGTGTGGGGGGTGGGCAGCCCTGCGTGGTGCAGGAGAGTTTCACCGTCATCCCCTCCCAGACTGCGTGAGCCCTCAGAGGGATCACAAAGTCTGGTGCTCTCTGACTCAGTTTCTCCAAGAACCGAATGTGGGCGGATGTCTTCTCTTCTGCCTGAAGCACAAATCAATAACATCCTGTTTTTTTTTTTTTTTTTTTTTTGTTAGGTGAAACATGGCAGTGAATCAGCTGCTTTTCGGTTATTAGAACAATAAACAACTAAAACAGAGAGAATAATAAACTATAGAACAATCTGGGAGATTCAACATCCCCAATTCCAGCGAAGTTTGGATGTTGTGTAAAACATAAATAAAACAGATGAATTGCAAATCTTTTTTAACTTATGTGAAATTAAATACAGTACAAAGACAAGATATTTAACGTTCAAATGGATAACATTTATTGTTTCCATCGTTTTGAATTTGATACCTTTAACACATTCCAAAAAAGCTGGGACAGAGGCTACAAAAGACTGGGAAAGTGGGATGAGGAATGCTCAGAAGACTTGTTTGGAGCATTCCACAGGTGAACAGATTAATTGGAAACAGGTGAGTGTCATGATTGGATATAAATGGAGCATCCCCGAAAGCCTCAGTCGCTCACAAGCAAGGATGGGGCGAGGTTCGCCATTTTGTGAACAACTGCCCTGGTGCCCCTTGAACATGATTTCTCGATCGCATTGCAGTTTTAAATCTGGTTAAATAAATGAAATGAAATGAAAACTTTGTGAGCAAATAGTCCAACAGTTTAAGAACAATGTTTCTCAACTTACAATTGCAAGGAATTTAGAGATTTCCTCATCTGCAGTCTATAATGTAACCAAAAGATTCATAGAATCTGGGCAAATCTCTGCAAGTAAGTGGCAAGGCCGAAATCCAACCTTGAATACTGGTGACCTCCCGGCGGAACTGCATTAAAACCCACAGCATTCGTTAAAAACACATGGGCTCACTTCAAAAAAACTATTGACTGTGAACACAGTTTGTYACCATGTCTACAAGGGTGTAGTGGTCACCTGGGGTGGAATAAACCTTCCACCTGTCTTTGACATTGACCTCCGAAGGCCTCCTTTAAAGAACAGAACTCTGTTCGAATTATAGTTATAACATGTTTTCTTAAACAGTAAAGAGACATTTTATTTCATTTTATTTTCTTTCATCAAGATATTAAACAAAATAATAGTGTTCTTTATATGTTTGATTTATAATTTTTCTTAACTAAAATTTATCTCAACTAAAAGTTATTATTTTAAAAATCAAAGTTACATACTTAAATGAATGACAAGCTGTTTTCTTTCATTATAACTCAAAACAGAAAAAAACACAAAGATATTGTTCCAATGTTTTTTTTATTTGTGTGTGTTTTAAATCAACCATTATTTGAATATAAGGTGATTTGTTTTCTGTTTTATTTTCAATTAAACTAAACAATAATTATAATTTAGTTTACCATGTTTTACTATGAAAACTGTATGATTGTTGTGCTTAAGTTTAAACAAAATCAAGTTTATGTTGATTTGAAAAGTTCACTAGAGCTTGGTTCATTTTCAACTCTTAAAACCTGCCAAGGCTTCAGCTGTTTTAAACAGGTGTTGTTTTTGCTGACTGAGGCAGTATTCACCAGACCAGTGGAACTCTCCCAGATTAAACTTCACCTCCATCTTTTACTAACAGCTTCAAGGCCATGCCTGATAGTACCCTCCTTTCTCTCTCCCTCCTTAAGTACTAACAATGGGCGGGCCTCCCCAAAGACAGTCTCCATCTTCTCTTTGAAGAGAGAAGAGCTGAGATTTTCCTCCTCAGGAAAAACCAGCGTTCAGGTGATAAGATTTCAGCTCATTTTGCCAAGGAACAATCTCATCCCTGGTTCATGACACCTTCAGTTGTGGACCAAATTACCAGCAAAGTCCCGGAAGTTTCGTTCAGAACTTCTGTGAGACGCTTTTATTTTTGATCCGAGGAACCTGTCGGTTGTGACTCTCCACGCACGAAGCCAAGAGACCACTAGACCCGAGATAATCAACTCCTTGAAGTCTGGCAACCTGGCCGGTTCTGAAGATTTCTAAGCGGATCCCAAACCTGACCCGGGTCAACTTCCACCACGCTTAACCTGACTTGAAGTCTGAAAAGGTAAAAGCTGAACTTGGTTGGTTGCAGAGTGTCTGCGTCCRGGCTGTGCCGAGCGAGACTTCCGTCCATCCGTCCATGAAAGACCGTCCATCATTAAACAGAGGTGGAGGCCTCCATTTTCAGTTGTCACCCTCCTACAGTGCTGCCATTGCCAGTATCACTCCACCCCCTGTTAACAATAAGTGTTAAGTAGGTGTCAACAATAKCCATGTGATGTGAGTATCAGTCACATGGAGGCAGGGCTTAAAAGCCTGAATTTTGCYTGAAACTCTCAGACTGAAGAAGTCTCTTGGAGGAGAGACGAAACGTTTCATTAGAGAAAAACCCGTCCAGAAGACCTATACAATTTTTTTCTTTTTGACTTTTCTTTCCTAAATTCTTAATTCTTTCCCAAATCCTGTCAAAATCTTTAAGAATAAGTGCCTCAACATTGGTTTATCAAAAACCAAACGTTGTTCCTGATAAAGTTATCAAAATAACGAGATTTAACATGTTCGCGAGTTAAATGTTATTGATTTCAACTTTTGTAAACATCTGATCATCCCTCAATGAGTCTTGTATATAAGTAATTGTTTTTGTAAATAAATATAATTTATTTTAGATAAAACTTTACTGACTACGTTACTCATTGGTTCAATTTCTGATAATTACACAGAGAAGGTATTATTATCTGTGTTAAAGAACTCTCAATTCCTCATAACTAAGTTATGAGAAGGATGTAAGACGTAAAAGTCCTACAAGGACAAAACTCTACCAGTCAAAGCCAAAGCCAGTTATCAGCATCAATGGCCATTGTATACTCCTGCTTTTACTTATGTTTTACACAACGTCCCAACTTCACTGAGATTGTACTAAAGCTGATCACAAAGTGTTTCTAACAAAACATTCAATTCAGTCACTATATCTGTCTGATATCTGAGACAAATACCTGTTTGCGAAGTGACATTCTGTCAACACGAGTGCGCAACACATGTTGGTTCCGGATCACGTCCAGCTCAACCCTCTCGGCCTCGTTTCCAAATCGTGTCCACTTCTCCCTGTGGTACTCCGCGTCAGCAGCCAAAGTTTCCTGCAGGATTTCCCTGATGGAAACAGTTCAGAAAATCAGGAGCTTTGTTTTCATGCATTTACCCGCTTTTGTTAAAAATGATGTAATTACAACACAACTGGCGTATGATACACCAACACTGCTTAGTGGTTTTAAGTAACCAGGATAATAAACACAGCTGAAGGGTTTATTCAACAGTCATATCCAAATTATGTAATCGGGAAAATGAATTACCTTTTTAGTATCCCTATAGGGACAAGCTTCAGGGCTTGTTTTTGATAAATTGTAAGTGTTGATTGCTACACTTGCTCATCTGTAACTGCACCTGCACTCCAAGTACATTTTGAATGCTGGTAAGCAAAAACAGAAGCCTTTTAACATCAGTGGATCCCAGTAGTAATCAACACACACACACACACACACACACACACACACACACACA
>NW_013952545.1:469940-471595 GCF_001266775.1 Austrofundulus limnaeus
CCCCCCCCACTATATCATGGTATAGTGTTTAAATGTATGCCTGAGAAACATAATATTGACCCTTTAAGAAGAAATAAATATTTTTTTCAAGAGAAAATCCAAATATCACATTTTCCCAGCTGTGTCAGATAAAGCAATATGCCAGTCCTCAAGAGTTTCCCTGCAAGTTCATCAGCTTCTGTCAGGCGATYTCAGCCTTGATGATAAAACATCAGTCCACAGTATTTTCATCAGCACATCAAAGAAGCGTGAGACTTGTGAAGACTTGGTACAGAAACCTGGCTTCAAATGGATTTAATCTGGCTAATTCAAAGGGCAGAATGATTTAGTGTGTGTTCAAAAATCTGAAGGTGAAGAAGATGATGATGTGCAAACAAAATAAATGGATTGTCAGTGATAATACTGAAAGTTACAGTGGCCGCTCGGTCTCCTTGTCCACTTATTCCTGATATGACTGCTGTCTRTCACTTTGATAGTCACCTGCCAGTTAAATCTTCACTTAATGACRTGAAAATTGAAAATGAAGCTCCTTTTGGCATTGATGTTGAAGTTCAGACATTAGATATGTCGCATCTGTTTTGACACAAAAGTGCAAGTGCATTTTAGTTGTATTGTGGAACCATAAAGAGGCGGCCGCTGTTGCTGCTGCTAAGCCTCCAATTGTGAAAGTGCTTTTAAATCTCAACACAGACAGCRTGTGACCCAGACAGGACAAGGTGCCCTTACAGCAAAAGAGGGATTTTGGTAAAACAAATCAAGTCACCAGAGGCAATAATCCCCTTGCTTCTGTTCTCATGTGACCTAAACCTCTCTATTCTAAGACTTTATTTTTAGACATGACACTCTCTTCCTGACAGCTGAGCAGTAATCCTGTCCTGGCAGCACGATCATAAGACACTTAGGAAGGAAAGGATGGCTCTGCAGCACATGTTATCAACAAAATCCTTTCAGATTCTGATTCACTTACGTTTTAAGAGCTTTATGTTACGGAAGCTAATGTCTGGTCTGCAGTCCAATTCTGTAGACGTGCATTTATTTTTCAATAAAGTTTTTTTTCAATTAAGCTTTAATTTTATGCACAGTGATTTCTGACTAAAGGGGAAAAAACAGATTTGATCAGTTGAAATTCAACAAAAACTATTTTTGCTTTGGTTAAATTGGATCATAAAACTTGAATCGTTAATAAATATTTTCTTTTAGTCTTTGAGAACCTTGTGAAATAATATGCTGTACAACATATATAGTTATACGTATAAAAATACACCAGTGTTTTATAAAATTACTGTAATTAAATAAATTGATACAAGTAGATAGATATGGAATAAAAATAAGTAGTAGACCTGCTTCATAGCAGTTTTTTTTAGCTGAAAATAGTAGGACAAATGTGTGCAATATTGAGGACTGAATTCCACTCAGAGTTTTTTTAGCAGGTAAGGAGCATGCACAGGTGCAGAAGTAGAATCCACTTCTTGTTAAATCTGAGCGTGTACTATTATTTAAAACAAAAAAGGGCTTACATGAAATATGTTTGGGTAACCCTTTCTTTTACAGTCCCCTTTATACCATGCAATTACCTAGCATAAACATGGTAATATTTACTATACAATTACTTGGTAATTACAATAATTTACATGCACATTACTTGGTAAGAACAA
>NW_013952545.1:471972-472891 GCF_001266775.1 Austrofundulus limnaeus
TATTATAAAGCGTATACTTAGAAAATTACTATGTAAACTAATTTAGTGATCTTAATAGTACATCAATTACCCAGCATTTACCAATAAACTACCAACTAAATTTCCATATAATAATATATACAGGGGTTAGACAATGAAACAGAAACAGCTGGTTTTAGACCATGACATCCCCTTTAGACAGCTTCCTCTTTCATCCACAGTTAATCCTGTTGGATGTGGTTGGTCTTTCTTGGTGGTATGCTGACATTACCCTGGATACCGTGGCTCTTGAWRBRTCACAAAGACTTGCTGTCTTGGTCACAGATGCACCAGCAAGACGTGCACCAACAATTTGTCCTCGTTTGATCTCTGGTATGTCAGCCATAATGTTGTGTGCATTGCAATATTTTGAGCAAAACTGTGCTCTGACCCTGCTAATTGAACCTTCACACTCTGCTCTTACTGGTGCAATGTGCAATTAATAAAGACTGGCCACCAGGCTGGTCCAATTTAACCATGAAACCTTCCATACTAAAATGACAGCTGTTTCAGTTTCGTCTAACCCCTGTAAATAAATATAGTCAATAATTATCCTGCTATTACCAGTAAACTATTTATTGAAACTACTTTTATTGGGTAACTACAATCAAATTACTGTTTAATAGTACCTCTATTATATACTATTAATCAAAAGAATACAAACCTATGTTCTTAATAAGTAATTACATGTAAATTATTGTAATTACTAAATAACTGCATAGTAAAATATTATCATGTAAATACTAGGTAATTGCATGATACTTAGGGGACTGTAAAATAAAGGGTTACCTATGTTTGTAAGGAATACGTTTGTAAGGAAATAAACATTTTTATGCGTTAAAAACAAATTTTCTGTTTCCTTCCATGATTTTGGCTACTTTCTCTTGAACTTAGTTGATGT
>NW_013952545.1:472979-476365 GCF_001266775.1 Austrofundulus limnaeus
ATTTTAAATAGACCATAAGTGAATGATTTAGACGTGAAAAAGAAGGATTTAAAGGCATGATATGATACCTTTAAAGTGTGCTACCACTGGTGGGCAGCGCTAATACAAAAATTAGCTCCTGTAAGAACCTGCTTTATGAGACTAATACCAGCTTAATCTCATAAAAGTCATGTCCCACAAGATCTTGCAGAAGGAAATCAGGAAGTCATGAAATACCCCTCTGGTCATGAATCTGACAAGACCACAAGTTCTTTTCACATTCATGACCAGAGGGGTATTTCATGACTTCCTGATTTCCTTCTGCAAGATCTTGTGGGACATGACTTTTATGAGATTAAGCTGGTATTAGTCTCATGGAGCAGGTTCTTACAAAATGGTGGAGAATGCGGGCATCGATCCCGCTACCTCTCGCATAATTAAACTAATTTTAGTGCGTAATTCTATTACAATTACAGTTCAATAGTTTCTCAATTACCCACAATTTTCCAAAACAAATTGCAAACTTTCTTTTTACAGTCATCTAATTACCATGTTATTATAAAGTGTATACTTAGAAAATTACTATGTAAACTAATTTAGTGATCTTAATAGTACATCAGTTACCCAGCATTTACCAATAAACTACCAATTTAATTTCCATATACAGTAATACTGTATATATACTGGAGTTAGACAATGAAACAGAAACACCTGGTTTTAGAACATAACATCCCTTTCAGACAGCTTCCTCTTGAGTCCACCAATAATCCTGTTGGATGTGGTTGGTCCTTCTTGGTGGTATGCTGATATTACCCTGGATACCGTGGCTCTTGATACATCACAAAGACTTGCTATCTTGGTCACAGATGCACCAGCAAGACGTGCACCAACAATTTGTCCTCTTTTGATCTCTGGTATGTCACCATAATGTCGTGTGCATTGCAATATTTTGAGCCAAACTGCGCTCTGACCCTGCTAATTGAACCTTCACACTCTGCTCTTACTGGTGCAATGTGCAATTAATGAAGACTGGCCACCAGGCTGGTCCAATTTAACCATGAAACCTTCCATACTAAAATGACAGCTGTTTCAGTTTCATTGTCTAACCCCTGTATATAAATATAGTCAATAATTATCCTGCTATTACCAGTAAACTATTGAAACTACTTTTATTGGGTAACTACAATCAAATTACATTTTAAAAGTGCCTCTATTATATACTATTAGTCAAAATAATACAAACCTATAGAAACATGTTCTTAATAAGTAATTACATGTAAATTATTGTAATTACTAAGTAACTGCATAGTAAAATATTATTTATCATGTAAATACTAGGTAATTGCATGATACTTAGGGGACTGTAAAAGAAAGGGTTACCTATGTTTGTAAGGAAATAAACATTTTATGCGTTAAAGACAAATTTTCTGTTTCCTTCCATGATTTTGGCGACTTTCTCTTGAACTTAGTTGATGTCTTGCAATATCTGAAAGGGATTTTGTTGACACTTTTACCAAAAAAAAAAATGCTTAATTTATTGGCTTGGCATATTTCTTTATTTCTTACTGGTCAAAATGATAAATTCCATTTTACTGTAGTTTCAGCTTTGACACAAGTAATGTATCATAACTGATATGAAGACCAAACTCGTGTATTAAAGTTTAACACGAAGCTGGGATTTCAAATTTTAGTTGATATTTTATTCAATTATAAGTGCAAAGAAAGAGGATTTCGTGGTGCGTTTTGATGGACAGGCAGAGCTTTATGACATGCACAGATCATCTAGGAAGGAAGTCCTCAGGAGGAAAGTGGAGGCTTGCTCCCAGTCTTTAATTTAGTTTCAGAAAAGGAGCCTCGCACAGATTTAGTCATTTTGTATCCACAAAAGATTTTTTTTCTCCAAGATGACAAATTTAAATAATCTTCTTTAAATAATCTCCTATTTTTCCCTAAAAAGATATTGTATTTTTAATATATTTGAACTACRCAATATTTTTAGCTTTTTGRGATGAATTATATCATGYTGGTTAYATTCCAAAATCATTAGTTAKGCYACTATGTTAAAAGATAAATTTATATTGTGACTATTAGGTGCATCAAACTATCTTTCTGCATCTGGACCTGTGATGCCTACTGAAACAGAGCAGTATGTTGTCTCACCATGTCCTGTGGCGGGGCAAGTTGTTTAGGTCCAGGATCTYCTTGACAGACATCAAATCAGCAGGAATGACAGGATACAAACCGGCATAGGAGGCTTCCTCATCACTAGGCATTCAGAACATGTTGTGGAGGAAAGAAAACAATCTGATCAACACACACCTTGCATATCGCCAAACGACACAAGTAAGATAAGAGAACAGAGATCTGCTTTCATCATCCTTCAACGTTATTTATTCTGGTAATTGAGAAAATACGTGCTCCCATTAGCACGCCTTTTTATTTTGTCATGGATTAGGGCACATTATCTAATCTATTCAAAGGATCATTATTCTCCTCTGCCACTTGAAAGCAGCACCATCTCCAATTTTCTGCGAGCAGCAGAACAGGGCGTACATCAGAATGAGCTCTGCTCATGTCGATGTACGTTAACGTACACGAGGAGTCGTGTCGAACACTTTAGGGATTCAGCCAACTATGTGAAGAAGACAACTCTAATGGGTATTTTCTGTTTTGTCATGAGAAGTACTAGCAAGATAAATGGTGACTTAAAGAAAAACAACAATACAAGTAATATGAAACTTAGAAACCCATTTCTGAAAAGCGATCTCAGTATTTGTCAGGCTGATTCTCTGTGTCAGGCTGCAGAGCCAAAACCTAAATGTGGTTCCTTGTGTGCCACAGAGGGTTTGTCTCTGGTTAGTGGAAAGTCCTGTAGTCCTGAATAAAATATTGTTCTTGGTATTTGCATATGCAGCACTTATTTGTGCAGGAAAATAAATTTGTTGTGTGCAGATGATTTTCAGTTCTGCTGTGGCTGCCATGTCCAAAGAGCCCTTTTTTAAAATCAAGCATGAGTTTGGACATGAGTAAATCAAAACCCCTTTGAGCATTTTGGAATACAAAATCACTTCAACTTTCAACTTCACCCATGTAGAGTTTCTTTGGGGCACAGTTGTGTTATAAGGTGGGCTGGCCGGGCGTCCTGTGCGGCCCGGACCAGGCCTTGGCTATCTGCTCCTCTCCACCTCAGAATGATTGGGTCTACCTCCAGGGTTTGGGTGTGTGCTGCCTTCAATAGGGGGTGGGTGCATGTCCTGGACCTGGGGGGTATAGAGTGTGTATCGTGGGTGTGAGTGGAATGTGGCGTCCTTGTATGTCTTTGAGAGGGGGTGAGGATGAGGGTGGGATGGTGCGATTGTGTATGTTTGGGTATTTGTAAGGCTGCGGTCTGGGCTGCCCCTCCTGCT
>NW_013952545.1:477129-479677 GCF_001266775.1 Austrofundulus limnaeus
TTGTTGGTGTATATTAAATAAACTTCTAATCGCTATTTCAATCTTTCTATCTTTCTAATTACTTCTCTGTTTTTCTCTCTGTCTCTATTAAAAAAGGAATACAAAAGCACTTCCTCCTAAACTATAACCTATTTATATGATTTTACTAGATCAATTCACTGGGCACTGTCCTGTGTGCAAAGCCTGATTTACCTGCTCAAGCAGTGCAGTAAGCCGACCCACTTTTACTCGAGTGTTAGAAATGTCATAACCATGATCAGCCGCTTCAGCTCCGTCTGTGTCCCCCACTATTCCTCAGTGGTGCACAAACACACATGCCATTGTCTTCAGGGAGTGTAGTCAGTCAGGAGGAACAGTGGCTGCTGATGAGAGCTCACACACTTAATAATGTGGGCTAAAGGCCAAAGGTTCTGGATCTTTATAATGGATTTTTTTATGGTACAGTGCTTCTGGTATTTGGTGTTGGCACCCTGACACCCAGACATCTTAAACTTTCATGTCTTACAATGTGTTTGTGTCAGGTTTTATTTGTGTTGTTTATGTGTAGAGCTGGAACGCAAACAAAATTTATATTTTTTATTTATTTATTTATTTTCGGTCTCGGAGGAGTAAGATGCTTCTTCCTTCTCTCCTGCCCTTCCTTCTCTTTCCCTGCTTTGCTGCTTGGAGCCTTCTCTACATTTTTCATCCAAAATAAGAAATTATGGATATTTTTATTTTCATGGATTTGGTTAGCTGGACTCTCAAAAAAAAATTGGAACAAAGTTTTTTCTTCTTCCATGGGAGGACATGTCAAATGTGAGACCTCTGTTCTTCTCTGTTCTGGATTTATATCTGGACTCCGATCACTGGATTCTACAGATTGGCTTGGTGGTCTCCTGGGGCCTCATATATCAACGGTGCGTACGCACAAAAACCTTGCGTACGCCATTTTCCACGCAAAACTCTGAACGTTTCAAAACTCAACTGAACGTGGAAATGTGCGCAGCCCCACGCCTGCTGGATTTGACCGTACGCCACATTTCAGTAAGAAATCCACGCAAGTCTTTGTACATGAGGCCCCTGGTGTTCTGCAAATCAGCATCAGTGGCTTTTCATCTCCTGACTGACTGACCAAATTCGATGGATGGCCGTATTCTATCAGAACTCAGACATTGGCCTTGAGCAAGCTGGACTCTGTCTGCTAACGGTTCTATTGAGGGTCACGGGCTGGCTGTGGTCCCTGGACTTTGCTGGCCAGATTAAATTGATCTTGGAGGAGCTGATAGATTCGGTTTGGCGGAATTTGTCCACACCGTTTGCCTGATTAGGATCGCCACCTTGAGAGTACCAGCAGAAACTCTATGGCAGATGGAAAATTGTTGTCGTCTGCTTGTCTCCTTTGTTCCCAAAACAACTGATTACAGAATCTGGATCTCCCCRACAACGGCCTTGGATCTGTTGACTAAATTTTTCCTGGCTGGATCTGTCGACAAGGTTCTGTCCCCATACCTTCCCCCCTACTCTCATCCGTCTAATCTGATTTCCAGAGCAGGCTGAAAGCTGCACAGAATGAACAGTTTCCATCAATATTTCTGGACTAYGGCTGCACTGGTTTTGGGGACTGGATTCTTCAGGCCCCCTTACACTCATTTACTCCTCTGGCTAATAAACTTGCTCTATGCAGAGGTTTTTTCATAAACACCTGTGTCACAGTGTTGATATAATATGATGTTTTTGCGTTTTTCCTCATCTTCCCTTCCCTTGTGTGTTTTTCAGTTTTTCTTTGTTTCTAAGTTGGCGCCACGGCAGGCAGCCTGTTACTGCAACTTCACTGTTTTGAGTTGCTGTAATGTTCAAATTTCCCCACTGTGGGATCAATAAAGTTCTATCTCTTCTCTTCTCTTCTTTTCTCTATCTCTTCTCTTCTCTTCTCTTCTCTTCTCTTCTCTTCTCTTCTCTTCTCTTCTCTTCTCTTCTCTTCTCTTCTCTTCTCTTCTCTTGTCTTGTCTTGTCTTGTCTTGTCTTATCTTGTCTCATATCTCATATCTCATCTCTCATCTCTCATATCTCATATCTCATATCTCATCCCAAATAGTAGGAACCAAGTACAGTATGATAATAATCAAACATTACTGCTGTCATTTCATCTGTTTAAGTTGTTTCTTTTTTACAGGCCCATGTATGTTGTGCTGAGGGAACCCAGGAACCTATGAAAGGCCAGATAGACTCAACAATTAACTGAACTGACCTTTACTAGACACAGCTACATTTACAGGAATCCTACATCTGTTGGTAACTGTGTCTCTTTAAAAGCTGTATTTGTAACAAGAAAGGCAAACATCTCAGTTTCTTCTTATCCACAGTTAAGAGTTTCTCTTTTAACAAGAGCAATGATGTCATGAGAGGATATTTTATGTATGAATGTTTGTTTTTGGTTCAGTATTTTAAGATGTATTTTGCCTAATATGTAAAAACAAAAAACAGTATACAGTAGAACATTGCATCCTCTCTAAAGTAATCTACACACACACACACACACACACACACACACACACACACACACACA
>NW_013952545.1:479777-481724 GCF_001266775.1 Austrofundulus limnaeus
TGTGTGTGTGTGTGTGTGTGTGTGTGTGTGTGTGTGTGTGTGTGTGTGTGTGTGTGAGAGAGAAACAACCCCCGAACTACCGTTGCAGACAACATCCAGCCTCAGGCGTTACTTTCAACAAACCATTTTACAAATTGCAATGCAAATTGACATGACTTCTCGTTTTCTTTTGTTTGCCAGCACAGAAATTTCCCCATTTCATGGTGTTCAGAGAACAACTTCTGCTTTTGTTTTTTTTTTTTTTTTTTTTGCTTTGTTTAGGTTCCCTGTGAGTGTGTGCTCAAAGGCTAGCGTTGTTTTAATAATGTAGTTCAGACCCTGCGGTTGGGCAGTACTGTGCAAGTACAGCCGCAGTTATTTACACACAGGGACGCCAACACTCAGGACACGGCAAACAAACACTGAACGSGTGGCGTGCACTGTGTGCAGAAGAGTGGGAAGGTGCGCCTTCATGGTTTTTGCTTCTTTTAGTAAACAAGAAAAGCCTTCCTCAAAATATTCACAGGTGGAAATAATAGGAGGAATTAAAAAAGAGGAAAATGTGAGCAGTACAGGACGATCTGTTCTTAGTGTTTGCATGTCAGCAGGTAATGATGAGAAGAGGCTAAAGGCCAACGCACACAATACAAACACAACAAGCTATTGTTGGCAAAAGCAGGTCATTTCTTTAGGTATTTATATGAAATTACTTCTTTTTTTTGTTAACCTATTAAGGTCACTTCTACACTGTGATTGTTTTTTCATGATTGTAGGTGCAATAACCTTTTCTACAGCTAAACATGAGCAAAACATCAGCTCAAGTCTCCACAACGGTAAACATGTCAGCCTGACTTTTTGCCTCTGAATTGGCCACACATAAACTACTTGGTTAAACACACCCACCACGTGTAAAAACATACTTAATTAAAAACTCATCAATTGGGTGTATAAGCATTATAATAAATGATATTGTGGTGAAAAGTGTTTAATTATTTTAATTTATTTATACAGCTTCTATCTACACAAATGTTTGCCGGGTTTACAGTAAAACTGCAATATATTTTGCATATTTTGAGTATGTGAACATTTTCATCAGTCACTGTTATGAATTTTTTTAGTAGTATTTGTACCTCTTCTGCAAACCTTTCAGAAATCATAAAGTTTAGCACAAATATGTGTAGTTTGGTTAAAAAAAAGGGAAGAAAAWAAACTCGTGAATTGAACAATTTGATATAGCGACAGTGCCGTTTCTGTCAATCTTTGCAAACATGTTTAATTTAGCAAAAKATACAACTCCAACACATCCAATTAGCAGAAGGGTTTTAAAAACAGGGGCTCGAATACTTAAAAAAAACTGTAACATGAAGGTAAGTCTGTGTGCTCCCTGAGTGTATAGTATAAATATACACCTGCTCTGTTTTAACACACAGAGTAGTTTGAGTTGTCTAAGTTCAATCTGAACTGAGCTCCATGGAATAATTGCTTATTTTCAGCATCCCTGAGGATAAAACTGGGTCCAAATCCCTTTATTCTGCAGTTGGAGATTGTGGACCCACAGGTCAGCCTAATTTAATAACTCACAGCTGTGGGGCTGTGAAAATGAAAGCAAATTCGACTTGAGTATTTTTGGAGTGGGCCAGGAGTGATTTCTGTTGGATCTCAATCCTCTGGGTTCACTGGTGTGTTTGCTTTTGTGATATTTTTTGTTCTCATGGACAGGCCTACTGTACAAATTTGARTAAGTGTTAGAAGATGATGACTATCTTAAAGCTAGCAAGGCTTAAACAGTAAGTGTTGCAAAAAAGTAAAAAGTAAATAGAGCTGAGTGAAATTATAATGTTTGAAGTAGGATAAGTTAACATCAGATTTTACTGCAGTCRGATTCTGCTAAATAAAATACAATGCAGAGGAAACCTTTTACTTTAAATGTTTTATGGATATTCAGGACAGTAGTAGGTTCCTGTATTT
>NW_013952545.1:482048-483522 GCF_001266775.1 Austrofundulus limnaeus
GCATCATCACTTTCACATTCATGATCAAACAGTTACCACTCGACCAACCATTTCCCATCCACACAAATATAAAAGGTGGGAAATGGGACGTTAATATTAACCCAGTTTTTTCTCATCAGACCAATACTGACAATCTAAAAAAATCGTAATGACAAAACATTGTGTGTCCTACTTTCAGCCAATAGCTGCTGTTTTAAATACCTGATTATCAGTTGTAATTTTTAGGTGATACGATTTTAACATTTTAAGCACTTGAGCTCATTGACTTCATGTTAAAATGGTTGCTAAAAGTTATTTAAGTTATGCTCTTTATTAGTTGGKATCAAGCCTGTAACTTTTTTAATCAATCCAATTCAAGACACATTWTTGAGGCACTCTTATGGGGACTGAAATCAATTTTAACTGAATAACTGAGAGTCATTTACGACACATTTAGTGCATGAGATGCACATAATACTTTTAAAGCTGTGTCACACTAACATTTAGACTATTTATGCTCACTTATAAAATGTTTTATGCCTGAATTGCCAATAAAACTTWTGTATTTGATCAACTTGTTAGGATGACAGTATGTACGTGCCTAAAAGAGGCTTCCAGTTGATTTTTAAAATTCTATCTTCAATGTCGTCTTTGAAATGTTTATAACTTGAAGTTGTCCTAGTGTGACAGGGTCTCAAGTTTCGACCGACTCTGTAATTTGTCAACACGACARTTTTACTCTAAAACTTCACTGTGATTGACAGCTGGGGATGCTAGGTCTTTGCTATACGTCTGTGTCGGCTTTGCTATGTAAAAATCCTTTATCTGACCAGATGCATCAGTTAAACAAACAAGGCTTATCATGAAATCTGCACCTGGAAGTGAACGTTCTCTTCTTCATCTCTGAAGACAGCTGCATGCCGTGAGACATCTGGGATGACTGCTGCTCCTGCTCTCGTAGCATCACCGTCTTGGTTTCCATGGTAACCTACACCAATATGGACCTGTTGAGAAGAGAATCCAGGAATGAGTCTTCTGAGTTGTGTGTGTGTGTGTGTGGAGGGGGGGGGGGTACAGAGTCAAAGAGGATCACACACCGAATGTTCTGAGACCTCAGCTGGAAGGGAAACTTCATCARGAGTTAAAGTTTCAGCTGAGACACATTGAAGCTCTGCGTTTCGAGTTACATCGACAGAAAAAAATGCTTTCGCATTATAAATTTTAGAAGAGATGGTAAAGTGTTACATCCAGTTACAGCATTATTGCTGGTAAACTTTCAAACTAAAGGAGTCCTTTTTATAAGCTGAATTTCTTGAGATATACATTATCTCATGTTGTTTATTCATTTCATTAAAAAACACATTATATACAACAAAACAATGCAAATCAAATAAAATGAAAGGCATCAGAAGAAAAAAAAATCTTAATGTCTGCTCATATTTACTGTGTGTGTGTATATATATGTATATATATACTGCATATACAGTATATATAC
>NW_013952545.1:484022-510135 GCF_001266775.1 Austrofundulus limnaeus
TGCGAATGCGCTATGATGCAGTTTACTTGGCATCTGAAAATACATTTCCTCAAAGGTATTTTTAATCTGAAAAGAGCCTCACTGAGTGAGAACTAATGTTGAGAGCTCAGCAGACAGTTAGGTTTCACTTTCACTTTCACCCGAGAGCYTGCAGGAGTCATGGGCGGGTGTGTGGGGAGCGGGGAGGGCGTGCGCTCTGCCATGAAAAAGTTCTGCAGAATTTTATAATTAACCAACTCATAAAATGGTAATAATTTTAATTGATGAAACAATATGTTAAAAGGGTGATAGTAATGCTTTCTTGTGATAATTCTTATGGCTCTTTTTGTAAAATAAAAATAGGGTTAGTGATTGTTCTGCATTCATTTCCCCAGACTTCTATACAATAAATCATTATTATTACATTAAACATTATAATTACAAAGATGAGGATTCCAGGATCATTGCCCTCTCCTTCACCCATTCTTTTCCTTACAACACATTTAATGGACATTTGASTCGTCTCCCTTTTGAAGCGTGTCTCAAGGTGGTGTACTGAGACAATAAGCCATTGACGAGAGCCTGCAGTTATCCAGCCTGACACTTCCCAACACCACAAAGCAAACTGAGCTCAAAAGTGTTGAGAAAATATTTGACTTAGAGGTTTTTTTTTCCTGAAATATTTACATTTCTCTCACCTCATGTTTACTGACAACTTATGAGAAATTCAGGAGGAAGGTTTTGCAAATAAGTACTTATTTAAATACCAACTTAGTAAAGCTTACTCCTAACAAAGCGCTGATGATGCCTTAAATGCTGCTATATTAAGTGCTAAGCACAGAAAAGGGTTATTTTTATTAATATGCCTTCTTTTATAACAACTTTTTTTAAATTGAATTATACTTTAACTGCCATGTAAACTGTAACTCTGATATACTCTGTGACGTGTCGTGCGGACCTCTTGACCTGGTCACCCTTGTAAAAGAGATCCTGATCTCAGTGGGTTTTCCACCTGGTTAAATGAAGGTTATTGATTGATTAATTTAGTGACAAAACACTTAAAATTTAGAATGTATTGTTTTAAGGAAAAGTTGCTTAGATTTAAAGTATTTAGGATACATAAGAAATATGTTATTGTCAATTCTTCTGAAGAAAAATTGACCATTTTCTTGGCTATAAATATGAATATAAAAACATAATTTAAATTGACATTTTTGAGTGCCTTATTTCAATTGTTATTTTTCTCTCAAATACAGTTAATAAAACAAAGGTAAAAATTTGTTTCTTTGTTCAGTGTATTCCAAAACGTGTATTTTTTCTTTCTTTCTTTTCTTGTTTTCAGTTGGAAAGGTGTTACAGTCCCAGGTTAAATGAATCACCCTTTTGTGGGCCACTGAGCCCCTAATAATCCATCAGCTGGGGTCCGCCTTGCTGCTGTTCACACCTTCGCTGTCATTAATCATGTGGCTGCTTTGGAAAAGCGAACGCAGAATGCGCCCAAAAAACAGATTTAGGTCGCATCTGAGTGATAGCTTCATTCAAGCTGTTCCCAATAGAAAGAAACAGCGTTGATACCGTAAAGTGCTTTATCTTTTCATCCTTTTTTGATAACACTGTGAAAAAAAAGTGGGGATGTAGATAACGAGTTAAAACGAAAGGCATGCCAGCTGATTCCTTCTTTTTTTGTGGCTTATTGCCGTAAAAAAGGGAAAGGATTGTTTGAGCAATTTTAACAGCAGCTCGACCCGAAGCACATCATAATTGATCAATTTCCAAAGGTAGGCCTGGATCCAAGGTCTCTGGAGGGAAAAAAGGAGCGAAAGCAGACTGGCACTTCTACACYCATTGCAGCTTTTAGTCTCTTATATTTTTGTCATTTAGTCTCTTGAGTGAAATACTCACCTTTTTATTCAGTTGAAAGCTGTTACGATAGAAGCTGATTAACCTTTCTGTACGCTAAAGAAAGCTTTGTCTGCTCACAATGAGAAGTTGCTTTCTAACATCCAAAGAGAGTAATTAAAAGCTGCATCCAGAGGCCATCAAAAAACGAGCCCATTAAGAAGTTCAACTGGTGAAACAAGCAAACAGCCAGGATGAATGAGGAAGGAATCTTCCTAGACGACACAAAGACTGACTAATTACTAGCTTTTRGCAGTTGTGGTTCACACAGGCGTTGTGTTAGTGTGTTAGATAATGAGTTAGTCACCAATTTTACCGATTTAAAAAGCAAAATCCCCTGAACGATATTTGTAGCGGATCAAGAAGAAGTTTGAGTAAACAAATACCACTTACCCTTTGTTTTTGATCTTTCAAAGATTTTTTTTTCTGGGTTGCTGAGAAATGTAGGACAGTATTCCTTTTTTCTTTTGTCTGCCTTTCTGTTCCTCACCTTGTCTCACCTCTCGTTATTACCTCTCACTGTCTGTCCCCATCCACTTCACTCTCTCTGTGTTTCGGTAGAAGAAAAGGTGAGGGTGACCCTGGACACAAAAGTGTCCTTTGGTGCCAACTATGTGGACAACACACYGCTCTCTCATTCTTAAGTTGGTAAATATAGACCAATGACAGCCTCCCTGACCACACACACACACACAACCTAAGCCACATTTGTTCCTAAAAGCACCCCCCCCMCACACACACACACACATGATCACTAACAACTGTATCGATTTAGTGATATCTCTCTGGACAAATGGTGAAAACACAAATGACTCAGCAACTCCCCATTCAATAAAACCTGACAATCAGAAATAAAAAGCCAGTTCAACTGACTGCCTCTAATTTTTAAAAATCCTTCTCAGTGCGTTCACAATCCCCCACGTGTTTAATAAAAAGTCCAGGAAAGAGGAAGCTGGACATCAGAGGAGAGTGGAATTATTGTGAGTGTTYACAGAGGAGTAAATGAAAGAGAAATAAGCTTAATGAGAGAATAAAAAAAGAAGGGGATACTGAACATTTGGTTCATGAGTGAGGCTCGAACCATCTGGTTTCTTTTTTTAACATCTGAACTTTGAAGTTCCTAACTGTCCAGCAACAGCTGAGATTCTCTGAATTCAGAGCCGGACTGAAATGTTCTCACTTTTAAAAAAATTGGTCGAACAGAAACCTTTTTTTTTAATAATAAGGCGTCTTTAAATAAATCACTTTGTCTTAACTTGTTAACTGTCCAAACTAGATGTTTCCAAATATTTTAATTCCTAAATGTTTCAACACAGAGACTTCCCTGAGGGCTCAGATGAAAGGTATAAACTACATTTTCTACCATTCATATTTACTCCCAGCATGATTGTAATAAAAAAAATATAATGATCAATATAAATCACAGGGGGACACGCAGCGAATCCTCACCAACAAACAGCCAAAACAYGACAAAAAATGATTAATATTCTTACTTTTTTAAAGCATTACATCCACACAAGTTATAAAACCACCAGCAGCAGAAAACGAAGGTTTTTCATTATTTTGATGCATAATTTGTCTTCTTTTTCTGTACAAAAGTGATCCAAAATGGCTGCCAAAACAAAGGATTAATCTGTATGATTCTGGTTCTCTAATTTTTTTATTTATTAAATTTTTTTTGTGTGATGACAGTTTTTGTTTTCACTTCACTTTTATTATTGTACACATCTATGTGGTTTTGTGGTTGCTTGTCCAGTGCTGATTTGATTGACAGGAACTAAACACACACACACACACACACACACACACACACACACACACNCACACACACACACACACACACACACACACACACACACACACACACACACACACACACACACACACACACACAGCGAGAGAAGAGAGCATCATTCAAGGCCACAGTACTGTATGGAAGCATGAGAGGTTATTTTTAAGCTTTTGGTGGCCACACCTGCCTTTGGAAAATCGGCACACAATACAAGCTCAGGTTGCCAGGCTAAGAATAACTGGGACACAACAGTTGCCAGGCACCTTCTATAATTTAGTCTTTCTTTGGGAGCGTCTTCAGATTTTGATTCCACTATGGGAGCATTTCACATCAGTGCTGTCTGGTTTTGTACCTCAACTGCAGAAGTAGCTCTGAATGACTTTGCTGATAAACAGTCTCAGAGGTATGCAGTGTTGTTGCTTATCAACATTAGTTTAYCATTGTGTTTAGCTTTCATTCTTTTAAGAAAAAGCCTGTCTCAAGACTTAATTTGCCTTAGTTGAAACTAAATATTGATGATTTTTCTTTCTTTTTTCATTTTTTATTTATTAGCTATTAAGCTCAGAATAAACCTTAATGGACACAAAAGTCCCAGACAATCAGTCATTTCCTGGCCAGGCCTTGACAGTTGCGTCCATTGCTTTTTTTTAATCAAAGGCCCATTAAGAGATCATCAGAATGCAGGAAGGGAGCAAAGTGATTGCATCCGATTACACGTAGACTTCAATTTATCAAATAATTAGGTTTGGGAAAAGTTTGGCTCCTTTTCCAGCAGGATGGCAGGCTGCTGGTTTGGAGTTGTTTTTGTCAGTAAAAAAAAAATCGCCCTCTAGATTTGGCATCATCTCTATCTCCATCTTCTGCTTATCTGTAGACGGGTCGCAGAGACAACAGTAATCCTTTTTCCCAGCAATATTATCTAACTCCTCATGGGGGGTCCCCAAGGCATTCCTAGGCCAGAGAGGACAGATGGTCCTTCCAGCAGGTTTTGGGTCTTTTCTGGGGTGGTCTTCACAAAGACAATCCAGAACGCCCAAAGGAAGGCATCCTCATCAAATGTCCAAATCACCTCCACTAAGACATCCAGAGTGTTGCACGGCCATAGTAGATCTGCTTTATACCCTCACAGACACACACGTGGAGACAGAGCATTACAGGTTGTAACTCCTAAATTTTGGAGCACATTACTGCAGGCCACCCTTGAAAAAGAGATCTGTGATAATAACAGAACAAATGAAATCTCTAAGAGCTGTGGAGTCAGTGGAGAGTTTTAAAAAGCAGCTGAAAACTTCCAACATTTGTATGAGTGGTCATGTTGTCTTATTAAYGTTTTCTCCTTTGTAAATGTATTTTTATATGCTCTGCTCAGGTGAAAGTTTTATTGTGAAGCACTTTGTGGCTACTTGMCTGTGAAAAGTGCTTTACACATAAAGTTGCTTCCTAAGTGTTTTCGATGGGAAGGTACACTGGTTCTGCTCCTGAATGATAACTAAGATATTCACTACATCTCTAAAGCTGAGCCCGGCCACCCAAYGAAGGCAGCTCATCTCAGCTGCATGTGTCTGACCCAAACGCTGTTTTTATTTTATTGAACCTTATATTTAACCAGGGAAATCCCATGGCTTTGCCAAGGCGAGGCTTGAAGCATCTTCCCAAATCTCTTTTGAAAGGGAGGTCTGGACTATATTGCGCTACAACAGGTTGTCTCATCATTTGAACATTAGAGAAATCATTAAACAATGATTATCATTTATCAATAATTCAGTGTCTCTCTCTCTCTCTGGCTGGAACTTTTTTTTTTAATCCAAAATGAATCGGATCTTTTTTTCTGGATTTTAAGTCTGGATTTTTATTTTATTTATTTATTTTTTGTACAAAGGTCAAACCTGGTTACCTTCCATCTACGTTCCGTCAGTGATAGAATTGCGTGAAGTGACCGAGACTCTCAATCCATCATTGTATTCATTGATTTTGAGCAGACACAAACACACAGCAGTCATTGAAAGTCTGTTTTCATACATGGAGAAGTGGGTTCATTTAAACTACCATTTCCCTTAAAATGTTATCATGGCTCTGCCACTCACAGGTTTGATGTACTCCTGACTCAGAGGTTTGAAAGAGGTGAACGGTAGGTTTTGGGCAGACGGAAAGAATAAAACCCGTCAGTGCTGTCAGCCAATCAAAGCCATTTCCCCCCCTTTTCTTTTTCAGACATCTTTTCAAAGATAAGCAAGATGGGAGGGCCTGATGAAAAACTTGACAACATTTCCTTTTCCTGGTCTCTGCCTTTGCAGCACACTCCAAATAAAATCCCTCTTGATACAAAAAATGTTCTCCTTTTTACAGCAGAGCTCTGTCGGAATGATTGGTTACAAACTACACTTTTTATTACCTTTTGCTCTTTTTTCTATGCTTCTCCACTTTGTGTTGTTTTCTTTTTGAAAATATTGTTTCATTTTAAATGTAATCTTGTCCTGTCCTACTCATGGGAATCATTTCTCATATTAATTGTATTTTTGTTAAAAGTTTTATTGCAGTTGTAAAATTTGCTGGCTGTTTTTGCCCCCAGCTTTCCACTTATTTTTTTTTTTTTTTGGAATTGGCCTTTTTGACACCAAACTTTCCCCTTTAACTTTTGCAGCACTAAGATCACTGGTATGCTGAGGTGTGAACATTCGACTCAGATTAAATGTGATGTTTTACGTTGATAAAGGTTTCCTTTAAAAAAAAAAAGGTGTTGTAGTGTTGTAAAAAATACACAACAAATGCTGGAGCCAAACATTCCTCAAGGGGCAGCTTGACAAGGAGCTATAAATGTTTGTCACAGCAGCAGATGATGTGAATTAACGTCACATAAACCTTTTGTTTTCCTGTTGTTATGGCCAYAAATGGAAGTGGTTTCTCTGAGGTTACCTTGTTGTAAATTAAATTTTTTGCCAGCTTCATGRTGTCATGTTTGCATTGATTTTATCCTACCATGTTTATTATTGACTCATTGTGTTATTTGGATAATGTTTTAGTGTGTCTTTAGTCTTGACGTGTAAAAATGTTTCGCTGTAGAAAGCAGGATTTTTGTTTCATGTTTTTTTGCTTTCTGTTTGGATCTGAGCTGGGGATTTTATGTGTGAAGCTGGTATGTTTTCCTCATGCATCTTACTAGAGATTGTAAATTGAGCAGTAGGTATGTCAATCGATCAACCATTATTTAACCAGTCAAAATCCCATTGAGATAACAGACACTATATTTTGCTGGGCCTGAAGGCAGCCTATTCTAAATGTTTTTGTTCTGTGGGAGGAAACTGGGAACCCGGAGAAAGCACATGAAAGCACAAGAAGAACATGCAAACTCCACACAGAAAGACACCTGGTTCAAACCGATGATGGAACSCAGGACCTTTTTGCTGTTAGCATCAGTGCTAACTGCTAAGCTGTCGTGCTGCCAAAAATACATGACCCTGTGATGAGCTAATGACATGTCGAAGATGAACCTCGCATCTTTTCAGGTGACCTATGGGATCAGCCTCCCATTTTTAAAGGGGCAATGTTGTGTTTCTCAGGCATACATTTAAATACTGTACCATAATAAAGTATCTATGTCACCTTTAGTTGTTATTAAAATGCTGTTTTTATGTTTAACTGGAAAATAAACTTATCTTCTCATCACTTCCTCTTCTAAACGCCTTGAAATTGTCCTCTGTCTCTTTAAGAACCACCTTCCACTTCTGTCTCGCCCATTTCAGAGTGGGGGGGGGGTCGCACTTGCGGAGGGGGCTGCTATGATACAGTTTACTTGGCATCCGAAAATACATTTCCTCAAAGATATTTTTGAATCTGAAAAGAGCGAGAAGTGAGAAGTAGTGGAGCTTAGCAGACAGTTTAAGTTTCACTTTCACTTTCACCTGAGAGCCTGCAGGAGTCATGGGTGGGGTGTGTGTGTGTGGGGAGGGTGCTCCGCCATGAGGAAGTTCGGCTTAAAGACACGTCTGGTTCCCACCTGTCATTTTGCTCCTCAGCATGGCTGCCTAAAAATGCTGCAGGATTTCTCAAACATGCATGAATGAGTCAAAGCAAGGCTTTGGCATGTTTTTTATGAGAGTATAACATTATAACATGATATAAAACTCAAAAAATTGATTTTACGTGATATTGCCCCTTTAACAGAATTAAGCAAATCAGGAAAAATAAGTGACAAAAACCTATTTTGTAAATGTATTTTGAAATTATCACTTCAAACTTATGACATTTAAAAGACAGATATCAGGTACAATCTACCTTTTTAGCTGTTAAAGACATTTTGTTGTGTCGTTGGAGTCTCTATGAGAGCAGAAAAGTTTAAAATAATCTCTCCTGGTGCTGCAAAGATGTCTTTATATTCTGTTGGGTTCATATTTTTCAACTCATTCAGTTTTCTCTATTTTCTATGATGTTTTCTGAGTCTATTTTGTCAAATTATCTGAGACCGAATTGCCAAATAAGGGCTGGACTTACCAACTACAATTTCCTCGTCTTCATTCTCTTTTCGATCTGGGTCAGACTCTGGCTCCAACAAGGTTGGACAGCCAAGTCTTCTGTTGTTGACAGACGTAACCACCCTCTTTCTCAAACTGGAGTGGACCGGTCTGGAAGCCGGAGGGGGGGGGGGGGGTAGCTAAAGGAACAGTATCTCATCAAGCTGCCTTGAGACACAAGGAAGAATTTAAACCAAAGCTTTGTAGTTCAACTTTATAAAGACCCCAAAGGAATGATTTAAATGTGAAAAGGAAGGATTTAAAAGCRTAAAGGTGTAAACTGCTATATCTGTTACTATTTCCTTGTTAATTGTAACTARATAAAGCTTTTATTGTCTTGTATTAGGTTTCAGATAAATAACCAACTCACAATAGGTTCTAAACCTGAGATTCATTCATGGTGACATAATCTCCTGGTCATTTAAATGGCTGCTTTTATAGGATATTGGAACCTGACCTGGGAAGTAGAAAAACATCTTTTTAGAAAAGTTCCCTTTCACAGTTCCARAAGTGTTTGTATGACAATCTAATATATTAGTACCAATTATGATTTGTATTTACTTGAATTATTTCTAAGCTGGCATAGTACAAAACTTCTCTTAATTGCATTGTATTCATTCTTGGAATGAAAACCAACAATTCTTAGTAAAACTCTGCTCCAATGAACTTTGGACTCTTCTCAGATTCTGCCTCATCTCTTATCACACAGTAGACTACTTATAGACTGCACTTTAATGTTGCACAATAGTTTATTACATTTATCAGYAGTCAAAGTTCAAAATATTTAAACATCGTCCTTTGCCATAGCAGTCGATACACAAACGGAAAACTGTGTTCACATTTTATTGTTGCACACAAATGTTTTAAACTCAGTTTTCCAGCATACATGAAACTTTCCCACAAATATTATATCAAGTTAAAAATACATAACAAAGATGAGATTATTTAACATCCATTTGACAGATAAATATGTACATTTGCACTGTACTCTATACAATGTTTATATGTAACTGATGTCTGCATTAACAGACATTGACATTATTACTCCACAGGTATACATAAAAGATTGCACTCAAGCTTTTAAACGCAAAGCTGTTCAGTATTAGTGCRGCTGACGTTGCACCATGACCTCACAAGAATATATATACAACAGATTTCTTTATCTTCTCTGAAAAAAACAGGGAACGATAACAAAATTAAACTTTTGAGTTTTGTGATAACAAATGTTTATGTATTTAAATCTGTACATTACTGTTAACACTGAATTATGATGATGAACATATAAGATTAGTTTCTGATCAAGTTATCTGATCCTCTCCAATGGTCCAAAATGTTTATTATTATTATTATTATTATTATTATACATATATTTGCATTGTGGGAAAACACATTATCAGGGAATCCATTTTCATACCCAAAACTTAGTAGGAATGATTTGTACAATTACAAAGTGCAATGACTTGAAACAGTTTGCAGTGATAGTGGTTTGCATTGTTATTCATGGTGCTCGGTTAAAGTGTAATTTAGATGATCTTTGAGTGGTTTTCCTTTGTAGTTTGCTGCTTTACAAAATAAATGTTAAACACATTTTCAGTTCATTGAAATGCGCATTTGTTTCRTTAAACAGTGACTTAAACAGGCAAACCCATTTGTAGCCAATTTASCGGTGCACTTCTTCTAAACCTTTTCATTAAAAATACAGTTGTGAACTTTTAAACAGGAAATACAACAATGCATGATTTATTGTATTTAAGAATGCAATAAATGTTCACTCCATTTTTCTACACAGTCGGCAGCACATCTCACAGCCGAAGTGTCCTTCAGACCTCCTGCCAACTTCTTCTTCCCGTCGTTTGTGTTTATAAGAAGGGCTGTGAAGAGTTGTACACAAAGGTATATTTCTAAAAGATTAGAAAGTGGGGACTCATGTTTGAACTTTTATGTCCCAGTGTCCCAGAATACTTTGTTCTGAGTTCTCCATACTCATTGTGCCTTCGTCTTCCTCAACTTCCTCGTCCATTTTTGGACCGATAGAAGTCCAGCCGGTGGACTCGAGTTTGTGGTGGGTTTCAGGAACCCAGTTTTGTTTGTAGCCTGATTCGGTTATRACGTCGTTAAATCCTAAAGTCTCACATCCGTTACGCAAATCAGGACCGGCCTTTTGCGAGATGAAATAAGTTGTGTTGTAGTAAAGGTTTGTCGGCGTGTTGACGATGCTGTCGTCACAKCCCGAATCCGTCCAGTCGGAGCTGTCTGACCTCTGCAGACATGTTAAAGACACACCCTGGAGGTCTGATAAGAGGGGTTTCCTCTCTGGGTTCATTTGGGATGGTGTGTCACCAGTGCTGTCCTCTGATGGACATCGGAATAAAGGCAAGACGAGTTGTCCGTTAATATTCCTTACAGCGTGCAGAACCAGAGTATGATTGTCCTCACTGGATTCGGATGGAATCAGCTTTGGGATCATCCCACCTATCCCCCAGTTTCCTTGCTGATTAGTGTAGAAAGGTGAAGGATTGATGTTGTTGTCGTAGACAAGCTGTTGGAACTCTTCCCTGTCTTTCGCCTGGCCATGAACTGCGACTGCACCGTAGCTTTCAGAGAATGGGACGCTCCCATCCTCGGAGTGGGAGGCCGTTTCCGGCGTTCTCGTGGAAGAGTCTGTGTCGCACCTGCAGATGTGGCAGGGGGTGTCCTGAGGGGAATAACCTCCAGACCTGTGCGGGGACACCTTCGACTTCACCTGGACTGTGTTGTAAATTGCTTGGTCCGTTTTCGTGACGGAAAGTATTTCAGATATGATGAGGTTCTTATCCGGATGCTGTAACAAGTTTAAGCTCGCTGGTGTGGCGGCCTGTTTGAAAGACAATGAAGAGAGATCTGTCAGTGTCAAACATTTACMCAATGAGCAAAGCTAACATTCACAAACAAATGTCAGAAAGCAATATGACTCAGTGAACACAGTTGGTCCTTTTTTTTTACTTTGCTAAAATAACACAACCAGTGTGTCAGTTTTGCTAGGTTGCTGCTTTTAAGTGTCAAACTGTACATGTGTAAAGTAATGTGCTAGAGGGCATGATATTCCCGTAAGGCAGCATTTCCCAGTTGCAAGGAAGGACTGTGACGTCAGAGTGGACTTACCAGTGCTTGTGGCATTCTTTTTAACTTCCCGACCTTCAAATAGGTGCACACGCTGGCAACTAGTATTATGACTGCTGCTGACAGAACCGCAAGACTCACGAGAAGCCATCGTAAAAGCATTCCAGGATGATCTAAGATAGAAAAGAACTGCCATCACAGTCATGTCTGGTAAAAGGCGTGGCTGTAAGTTCCGATAGATTAGATTAACCTCTGGATGTGTTTTTGTTATCTCAGGTGTGCAGCCAATATGTTGGGTGTGTTGCCTTGTGTTTTCTCGATAAATATTTCACATATTTTCTACTCGCTTGTTCACTCTTTCCAATTATGTTTCACTTTTTTTGCTTCTTTCTTTTTTCTCTTAAAAAAAATCACTGATGATGAAGAAACTAAGAAATAAATATTCAGTTTGGCTTTCTACTGAAGTGGCAAAAAAACGAGAAAAAAGGATTAGATTAACCTCTTAACTTTATTTAGTCTCATTTGATGTTTAAGAAGAAAAGCACACATTTAAAGCATTAACATATATGTGCATTATTTCTACTACTTCCTGAAAAGGCAGCATGAGGCTGGGTTAGCTTAAAGTTGTGGGTTTCTTAAGTTTTATTGATGGTAACTTAAAAAAAGAGACAAATTTACAACATATAATTTTACTAAACATTGCATTATTTTCAAGTGGTTGCAATCACTCMTAAAAATGAGCTCAAGCTGATTAACAAAATGTAGAAAAGTACAACATTTTCAAGTATCTTAATTATCTTCGTAGCAGATGCGCCTTCAAAGCTTCCCAGGAATTTGAGCATCACACAGTTGCCTCAAGTGGAATCAGATTTTTGCATTTTAAGGGTGCATTCATGTTGGCTGTTTAAATCTGCAGAGCATCACACGCTTGTGATGTACGTCTGTTTTTTTAAATATAGAAAAACACGTGTGTATATGTGTGATTGAACTGTTCAGGAAATGTAAAATGTAGTTTTGTTCACCTTGCAGAGTGACGCAGAAAGTAGCGGTCTCACTGTCCGCACGACCCCATTCACGTAGTGTGTAGGTGACATCACCGCAGTACTCCGTCTGGTTGGCCTTCAGTTTGACGTCAAATCGACCAGCGGCGTTTTTAATCACCTGGAGACACAGCAGGRTATGGATGATGAGTGGTCACTTGTCACCAGGTGAAATCAACCCAATATTTCAGGGCTGAAAAGGCAAATACAGCGATGCTTGCAATTTTTTTCTGGTGTTATTTTAAGAGGCTAATTGTCTGCTTTGGTATAATAAAATTTTAATTCACTTATGTAAGGATTATTTTTCCACATTAGGAATAAGTAATAAGCTAAGCATTTTTAATGTTTAGTTTCTGTAAAAGAACCCATGAAAGTAAAACCCGTTTTACTTCCTCCTTCACTTTGTGAGTTTATGTAGATTAGTCAATATGATAATCTGTTATCTGTGACAATGTTTAAASAACTAACCTGTGCAGCCCACTCAGGCTTTGTTATTCTTAAAATATACTCGGGCACAGCTCTGGAATAGCCCTCTTTGCTGGAGTTGATGATSTCTGCAATGGAAACTCCGTTTGGCCCTTCTTGCAGGGTGACATGCACAAACAAGGCAGACGCTGTTGTGCGTGTAGACAAACGTGGTGGTCCGAGAACAGCTATGGACACAAAGAAAGGACAGTAGATGATTTCTGTGATTGAATACTTTTAGCTTGAAATACATAACAAATTGAGTGTATTAGTGCAGAGGGGTCTTACTGTCTCTTAAAGGTTCAAATCTGGTGGTGAAGTAGAGACAGCTCCCATTAACCATCACCTTAGCTCTGTAGTAAATATTAGGCTGTGAGGGGGTTTCCGCTGTCAGGTCGCATGACGGTTCAGTAATGTTTTGACACTCTGATTTGTCCTGGTATTTTTCCTGATCATCCCTGTAACAAGTTCAATACAAAACAGTCAATATTTTAATAAACTGCAGGGCAATGTTGAGTGTAAATTGTGCAAATTTAGTCATGTTTTAATTATCTTAACTTAAACACGATTTGACATTAACCTATATTTAGTTAAACTAAGTCATTTGATTTGCTGCACAGCTTTTATTATGTTTTTTTAATGAGATTTTATTTGGAGAAACATCAGTTGGATTGAAGTTGCACTTGAGATTTGTGCAGGAATGCAGTGTTTTTACTTTGTTCATTTACAGTCAAACAAGTTTAGATGAAATAAAGCATATTATGTTCTCTGTAAYGAACAGCAGCCAGAATATATAGTAAACACAGAAAATGAGCCCTTTTATTATTTAGTGATCATTTCTGAGCTGCTTTGAAATGCCATAGTACACCTCAAATCTGCATGCTTTRGGAAAACTGATTCTGGGAAACCTCTGGCCTCTGAATTCCCCTTTAAGAATGCAAAAGAAGAGGAACAAGTTTTAAAATAAAGGATGGTAATTTTATATATTTTGCAGCAGTCAATGTAAACCAAAAAAAAGTCCAGTATCAGCTGAGTCACTCTCTCACTGACTGTACGTTGCAGGCCGAGTCTTTGCATGTACGTTTTTGAAAAATAGTCTGGACAGCACCATTTTTGTTGCTTTTCTCACCCACTAAGTATTTTCTGTTTTCTTCAACACTATAAATGTGTTTTTGTAAAAGAAAAGCAGCTGCGCTGGGTTTGTGGWAATGGCCCGACCTGTTCTTGGCTTTGAAACTGAAGCTGTTCATTTCAGCCATGTAGGCCAGTGTAGGGTTTGGTTTTTGTATTTTAACCCAGATTTGATCACTGCATGTAGCTCTGTTAGTTAGCTCTACGGATTGTAAGGAATTCACAAAAAAAGGCGTAGTTTATTTTCTTTAAATGTAATCGTGTGGAACAATTTATGAGCTGTGGAAAATTATTTTGAATTTAGAAAATCTGATCGAAAGGAGTTACTCTGAATGAAACTGACACCTACTCAGAGTAAGGCCTGTTTCTCTGCCGTCCAAAGTAACTCTTCTTTTTTAATCACTTTTGCTTGTACATGTTTACATTTTCACTGTTTTCAATTTTCTAATTCAAATGCTTWTGTTGGTGTTGTTTCCTTTTTATTCATAATTTTTTTTATCAACGCAGACACAGTTTCATTGTCTTAAATTTGATCAATCTTAATATTTGTAGTTGTTTTCAGGATTACACCTACAGAAATCTACATGCGGTAGAATGCAATTAGTAACCTCAGTGCTCACGATTGTTCAAGCACAATAAAATGACTTGTGCAAAAATGACAGTGTAAGAAAAGTAAGCTTTCAACTAWGCAACTGCTCACTCTGCAATGTTTTTTTTTAAATTAATTTCTGCTTCATTAAGTCTGTCCATATAGAAGAATGATTAAAACAATTCATTTTGAAAAACCATTTGTCGTCCTGGTCTTACCTCCAGTACATTACGCTGTAAAATATTCTTTGCCCAGGAAAAGCAGGTTCCACAGGGTCCCAGTGGAGCACATTGTAAAAGTTTCTGGAGACAAAATATACTGCACCATTCCCAGTTGAAAGGCAGGCTGTTAGAAAGAAACATGAAGAGAAAAAGAGACTCTTTCAGCTGGGCCTGGTTCATTTTATTTTATTTTTTTCTTTTATAAATGTTGTCATTTAGGTGAAATTCTGTTTCAACTGTTCCTATTAGTGTTAAARTCTTAATTGGAAGTACAGAAAAATAGCTTTCAGTACTTTTCCTCGGGTTACATGATGCCCCTTCAGTCGTTTTGGAGCCAGTCAGGCCTTTTTTTATTTGTTGCAGCAGGATTAAGTGAAGCAAAGCAGCACACTCTGGTTTCAGAATCGCACAAACCTTATTGTTGGAGCTGGACTTTGTGCTGATGGCTGAAACTGAAGTGTGCTTAGACATTTAACTGTCGGTTACTTTAATACATGCAATTTGATTTCTCAAGCTTGTGTGCAGAAAGGAGATGCAGGATATCAATTCTGCACTGTTCAAAATGTCCATTTAAACTGTTTTAATGTCAGGATTTATCAGCCTGGAGCACATTAGAAGTTTTGTTAAATCTTAAGTAGTAAACCTTACATYACTGTCTACACAGAATTACCAACATATGTAGCAAATCAAACATTCATATYCGTGGCTTGTTACTCACCATAACAAAACAGGAGAAGGTACATCACGTTTACGGACCACATCTTACTCCAGTGTACAAAGGATTAAAAATATTTTTAAATCTTCTGCAGAATTTTAGGTTATRAATAATAATAATAATTATAAAAAAAATCAAACCCTTCAGTTCATTCAAAAAATAAAATTAAAGCATTAAAGTTCTGAGGTTTCAGAACAACCTCCTCCTTCAGCTAATTGACCATCTCTGATGTGTTCTGGGAAAGGAGTGGCTTTACTCAGGTGTGCAGGTGCACTTTGTTACTTGCTATCACTTGGTTCCTGTTTTTCTGCTTACAATAAGTCCCGCCCTCGTTCACTTTCTGCGCAAAACATCAACTTCCCTTTTTCCTCTCCGTTCCTCCGTTATTCGTTCCGAGTCTCTACCTCTCTCCGGACGGCTGTCAGGTTTTAAAATGTTTTATTTAATTTTTTTTACAGTTTGTTCGACRAATAAAACTAAAGGGGAAATGGTAGAATGCTGAAGAACAGTCATAGTTTCTTGAGGTGTGTCCTTCTGATTCACAGAATGTTTGCACAGGATGATGTTGTCACAAATGACCCTTGTACTTTTCACCAGGACTGAATCTGATTGTAGTCAGCAGCCATGTCAGTAATGAAATGGAACAAAAACATGTCAAACCAAAATTAAAGTCAGCTAACCTTGTTTTCAGCTACACTCAACCCCCACCCCCAACCACCACCAACAAAAGTGAAAAATAAAATGTAGGAGTGGAGGCCAACATTTCAGTTTTAGAATCAAAATGGTTTTAAAAAAACAGGTGGAATTTCCAAGGTGCTGTAGCTCCAAATCAGACAGGTCACGTGGCGCCAGCAGCTGCAAACTTTAACACATTCTAGCAGGAAATACCTGTTTACAGAGAACACATCTTTATTGTTTTTTTCTCTCTCTTTCTCTAAATGGACAGCAGAGAGTAACTCTAAACTTCCCCGAGGTGTGAGTGAGAATAACAGTCTCATTTGTCCCAATGTGTCCTTTTGTTGAACTTGGAACCTGTCCAGCGTGTCCCCTGTCTCAAACACAGTGACTGTTGCACCATCCCCCCACGACCCTGCATGAAAAAGCAAATGGAYGGATAATAAAGAGTTAAATATAAGAACAAACATGTAGTCCTCACTGGCGTATACTGGAGAAATGTAACCTGCAGGTAACAGTGCAGTACAGATAAATAAATGAGTATTTTTAATACTTCTATAGGAATTWCAATCATAATAGCATTTTATGCTCATACTGTGTATTTGTGTGAGCATTTTTTTAAAACAACAGTTTGCTGGACTTGAACTTAACAAATTGTTAGAAAAAAATACATCAGCACTGACTATCACAGAAATTATGCTTCCCATTATTTTGGGAGAGGTTATAAGTCTACTTCAAAATGTGCAATTTATATAGGACCATTCKAAGAAGTTAAGGTTAACTGGTATCTTTTTAACTTTGTTGTGTTTTATTGTGAGTTTTATTAATGTCATGCTGGATCAATAACTACATCTAACCATATCTCTGCAGAATATCTGTAACAGTTATGAAGCAAGGCTCCTTTTCTTTCACCACAGCTGAGACAAGTTATGAATTTCAATTTAATWTACGTCTCTTTCATGTAATGATTGTGTACACAAGCTGCCTACTATCAGGTGTTTGGTTGAGCACTACCTAATTATAGTCGCCACCATCCCGGCCATGRTTTGCTTTGATAGTTGATTTTAATCAGGGCGATGTTTGTCTACTGTGCTGTAGCCAGTGTCGGAGCGATATGCCACCTGCTTTGAAAATGATAAAAGCTCTGCGTTCAGTTGAACTTTAGAAAAAGAAAAATGCACAAAGAAAAGTGGGCAAGGTAAACATTTGGTTGGTCATTTCAATAATGTTGATTTAGGTTGGAAAATTAGTGGAATTCAGAAAATATAAAACCACCCAAATTTTATTTTTTTGATTTTTGTGACAAATTTATCTCGTCTTTACAATCGTCTGAGTTTAATTTTAAGCTCAAAACATTTTTTTCGCACACTAATCAATGGAGCCTTCTCTTTTCGACACGCATTTCAGTAAATCACTTTTTTTTGTGAGAACTTTTCTTTTTCTCCCTTCTTTTTGCCAAATTGATTTACAGGGGAGGCATCACTGGGCGGAGAGGAGGGAAGCCTTTGATGTTGTTGGACACAAACTGAGGAGATGTAATATGCTWCTGTGTGCTCTTACACTTCAGTGAAACATCATCATCATCAGTGAATTGTTCTTTGCTCTGTCACAGCAGATCAGATCTGTGTTGCATCTTTTACTTCACCAGCCTGTTTGCAGTCACAGAGACGTTGCAAAATCTTTGATCTAATTCTGTTGGCAAAGGTAGGATCATATGGCGCAGTATGTGGGCCACAATTAAGACTATTGCGCAACCAGCAGTTGCTACATCTCTTTAGCAGGAGGCTATATTTATTCCTGAGCCAGCTATTGATCTGATTAATGATAGGCCGGCAAATGAGCTCACCTTCTTTGTTAGTCACAAAGTTTCTTTCAATAAAAACTTTCTCAACAAAAATGGTTGACATACAAAACTTATTAGCGRCATGCACTAATGTTCCTTAGACAGAATTTAACATGGCGCCAATCAGTGGTGGGCACCAGCCCGCTAAAGCACAAATCCGCTAATTGCAGACCTTAATATTTTGTTTGCGCTTTAGCGGTCTTACTAATTTTTATAATTCACAAGCGGATTTGCGCTTTCTAAAATTAAAATGCAGTACCGCTAATAACTAATTATCTACCAGTTATCATTATCTTGAACAGCGGAACGTATGACTGTCAATGAATCAAAACACACGTGATCTATCCAACAGCACCCCTCCCAGATAAACACACTTATTGGAAAGGTTTACATCCTTGCTGACTGTTGCTTTGGGTCACAGTTCTCATTTCCCACAATGCTTTGTGTCTGCTTWCGTAGCAGGAAGGCAATAGCAAAAACACTTAACGTTTGTAGCCTAATCCATGCTAAAATTTTGTWTGTATTGATTTATTTTACTTTACAATAAGAGCTCCTTCTTAAAAAAATAGTTTAAACGCTGGAACTCAATACTTGACGTAACTGGTCGAAGCAATCGGCCGACGGGGTTACAGACTCAGAAATGATTTAAAGATGTTATGCTGATGAAGACAGACATCTAGTGGTCAACTGGAGCAACTGTGCTTTCGTTTCCCGTCACAAATCATGTCCGTCATGTACCCAGGGTGCATCGCTTCAGTTTTCCAATAAACAGTTTTAAAATTACTTTATTGATGCTTCTTTAATGAAAAATCTACAACAAACAAAAGWAAAAGACAAAGAAGCAGCTGAACTAGCAATCCTCAACAATTTTTTAAAGAATCAGCTAAACTAGCAATCCTCAACAACGTTTTAATTTTTACACCAGGAGCCAAATGTCTGTTTCAGGAAATCACATCCCCATTAATCAACGGTTGTAGAGTTAAGTTGTAAAAGAGTTCATAAACTGCTAGTTGGCAGTGTTGTGCATATATTGTACATGGACTGTTGCCAACTAGTAAGTGTTAAATTGAATTTGTGCTTTAAAATTAGCTTCCGCTAATATTTCTGTGGCATAAGTGCTTTTAAAATTGTGGACCTAAATTATTTCATAAGCACTTTGGAAATTGCAGAGCTAATTTTTGGATTAGCGCTGCCCACCACTGGCGCCAATCATGAATATTGAACTCAAAGCATATTAGTGTGAAACTGACAACTTTAGTTACCAGCTGAATTAGCAGCTGTGTTTGGCCTTGTTGATTGGCTGTTTTTTTTCTCTTTAAGTGAGCAGCCATGCTAGTTGCTAGCCTATCCATGCCAATGCACAGCAGAAGGAGTTGGGTCTCTAGCCTAGGCATGCWAGTTGCTTGCCYCTCCAATGCTAACACCAGYTTRTCCATGCTAGTCATTAATCAGATCAATAGCTGGCTTAGGAAGAGATATAGCCTCTTGCTACAAAGATGTAGCAACTACTGGTTGTGCAWTATAGTCTTAATTTTGACCCTCATATTGTRCCATAGGATCAGATATGTGGATCAKGGTAAAAGGAAGCACGTTATCAGTACATATTCATTGCTGAGAACACCATGCACACCACAAACTTCTCTCTTACTCTGGTTCAGTATTTCTGAGTAGAACTGTAGAGCATTTCAAGATGGTGGTGTAGCATTGTAGCAGTCTGTAGTGACTGACTTGTTTAACACATTCAACCAAAACTAAATTGTATCTTATTTTAACTGGAGGTAATAGACTGTCATGATGCTCCGCCAAAGACAAATTGACCATATCTGCCTGTAATTGCTCATTTTGGGACCAATGGCAGTACATCATTTTGAAGCCTGTTCCTGCAGATATATGAGTGTGCATTTTGTGTGGAAAATGATGATACATGGTGCTTCAGTAGCAACCTTTAGTGTTCATTTATTTTGTGACTCACCCAATAAATTTGGATAAATTTMCTCTGGAGCCACGCGCTCACAACCACAGGATTAAAACCACACKGTCTAACTTCTCCTGTGCACACACTACAATTATACTGTGAAATGTGTTGATGGTAACAATCCTAATAATGCTTTATACATTTTGTATTATGTATGTATTTTGTATTTTTGTATTTTGTATTAACATGTCTCATTGTTTAATCTATGTTTTCTGTGTGAATTTTAGTAAATTGGTTTATAAAAAAAGGTAATAAAACAGTATTTGTTTTTTGCATCAAGTGTTGCGGATCTCAGTTTTTTCATGATGTATCTGGTTTAGTTAAAGAAGATATCTGATGCAAAGTCCACTTTTTTAGCCATTAAATTTRTTTTGTTGTGTATTTGGATTCTCYAAGATTTCAKAAAAGTTAAATTTAGTCTCACTCGGTTCTGCGTAGATAACTTTATGTTCTGTTTGGGTCATATTTTTCAACCTGTTCAGTTTTTTCCATTTTTTATCTTGTTTTCTGAACTTTTACATAAAAGTATTTGTGACAGAACTGCATAAGGTCTGGACTTACCAACTATAATTTGGTGGTCTCCATTTTCCTCTGGCTGGATGGACAAAACTTCTGTTCTTGACATCTTTTAAATAATTTGTAAATAAAAATGTTTCTGCGCTGCTATACAGTCATAAACCCCTCTATCAAACTAGAATGGATCGCTCTGGAAGCTGGAGGGTGGCAATGTGTGAAGTGCCTTGTTTGAATTTAAAGAGACAGCTTCAAAATGAGTTGATCTGAGACACGCCTCAGAAAAGTGGTGAAAGAGGGGCTTGTGGAGTTACAATAAGGAGGAATTCAGACCAAAGCATTGCAGTTCCCCAACTGAATGATTTTAAATGTGACAAAAAAAGGATATGTCCACTTCAAAACACTTTTAAGCAAAGTAGAATTTGAATTATTCAAATTCCACATGTTCATCTGTTATTTTTTGCCAGGAATAACTTTTTCATTTTTATTTTTATTTGTGAGGACATAGCAAAACTGGTACCACAGCATTCAAAGTTACATGAGAATATGCAGCATTGAATCACAGTCACCTCAGAAAAAAACTTCAAACTTAATACTTCAACAAGTTTTATCCTATTCATCGCTCTTTGTCCTCCATTATGCCTCCTTTAGCATCCAGGGTTAAAAAGTTTATATGAACTTACTTACAGTTTATAGTAATTTCTGTTTATTTGCCTGATCAGGCGTGCTGCCTTTTACAAGAGGATATTTGTCCTGAGCACACTGATACAAGGAAGTCATTGTGGAGAGGCAGGTCAAAGACAAACAGGCAAACAGATGAGACACAAAGATTACAGACGGGTTGAATGAGAACATGATGTGACAGAAGTTACAAGGATCACAGACAGACTAGCTGGCAGGTAAACACCGTTTTTTAAAAGATAATGCAGAGAATGCCAACCAAGATGATGGTAATTGACGGCTTGAGTGTTTACATTTTATACACAACCAACAACACAAGCAGCCTCGTCCTGAATTAATGGAGTAAAACACATTCACTTCATTGGCAAAAATATCTTTTTTCAATACAAAAACTTTACCTGCTAAAACTTGTTAGAAAACTGAAAAAAATAACCCTAACAGGGAGGTTAGAATATTTTTAAAAGGACGCAAATAAATATTCTGGAGAGCTGTCTTCAAAACAAATTCATTCCTCTAACCAAATATTATACCCAAAAGCCACAAGATGGTGTTTTGAAATGTGCCCTTTACATAAATTGATGTGATTTTTATTTATTTTTTTATGTAAAACTCATCTCCAATGTGTCTTGGGGCTACGACCCTTGATCTTATCAGTGGTGGGATGTGCATGGTGCGTGCTTGGCCTTCTGCCGTGGCATTATCCAAAGCCATCAATTAACATCAAATCATTAGAACTTCAGCAGGAGGTGGAGATGTTTGTGAGGGTGAGTCAAGAGGGGAAACTGAGTGATGGTGCAGCATAAATAGATGAGAGAGAGGTATGCATTGATAAGGTTTTTTTGTTATGAAGCTTGAAATAAATACTTTTCACCTTTTCACCTATTTAATGCACCAGAACTTCATTTCTGATCACTATTATTTGTTAATGTGTACAAATATTTGCTTTTAGATGATTAGGTGTGTTATGGTGCAGTTAAAATGTATTTCACAATTTGAAAAGTTCCTGATGGCACCGGACAAATCAGGAAGTTTCATAGATGTGGTCTATTTCCTGAACCTGTGTACTCCATCATACTGCCACTTTTATTGAAGTCAAGTAAATCATTTGGATTAAAAACTAATCAGTAATTGTCTTATATAACTATTTTAATTGTTACTCAGCCAAGCCAGATACCCAGCTACAGTCAGAGGGTAGCTGGCTGAGTGCAGCCTACGTCATTGGAGTTTGTTGCCACCAACATTAAACAATGGCATTAAGTAACCTTACCAGGGTGTAGCTGGCTCAGTAATGTAGTCACGTTTTTTTATTATTATTGTTAGAAGGGTGAAAAGGTAAAAAGGGCAGATCATGAGAGTGGAAGCAGTGAAGAATAGGTGACATAACCAGCAGTGCCGGTTGTGTGACTACACTGTGGATTAATGTCTGTCATCAATGGTGATTTTGATACCTCCACTGTTGTTGCACACAGTGGCATTTTAACTTTCTCAAATGACATTTTACAGTACTGCATTTAAACAAGCAAATCTAGACCAAGTGGCAAAATGTGAAATATGTTGACCAGAACAATGTGTATAAATGTAAGGATGGGAAAATGTAGTATTGTTGTCTGTTTTGAACATCAGTTCAAACAAAGACCAGTCAGGTTGAGTACATCAAAACAACACAAATGTTGTGATTGTCCCATTTTTATCTGCACCTCTCAATCCAAAGTAAAGATTTTGGGTAATTTAGTTAATTCTGCAGCAGCACGGTGGCTCAGTTGGTAGAGTTGATGCCTCTCAGCAAGAAGGTCGCTGGATCAAATACCGGCCCAGGGACCTTTCTGGGTAGAGTTTGCATGTTCTCTCTGTGCATGCGTGGGTTTTCTCCGGGCCYTCCAGTTTCCTCCCACAGACCAAAAACATGACTGTTATGCTAATTGGTAACTCTAAATTGTCCCTAGGTGTGAGAGAGTGAATGGTTGTTTATCTCTGTGATGGACTTGCGACCTGTCCAGGGTGTACCCCGCCCATCACACTGTGAGTGCAGGATGTGGGCACCAGTGAACCCCGTGACCATGAAAGGCAGAAACGGGTATAGATAATGGATGGATTGTTCATTCTGCTCGCCTGATCTTAAAACTAAATTGGTGTAACTTTTTATTTTGAAGCTTTATGACAAGAATAATTATTTGTTTTTGTAATCAATTTGGTTTAGATTGGTAAAAACTTTAGCTTTTGTTATCAATGGAGTAAAAAAACGAACAATTTACTTTGGATCTGGATATAATTGCTTTAAGGGTAACACTTTCTTTTACGGTACCCTTACTACCATGTAATTACAAGATGATTAAAAATATAATTAAATGGTAATTACTACCTTATTACAATGCAATGATGTAGTAATTAGGGTTCAATTTTACTATGTAATTAATTGTCTGCAGTAATGTAGCACTTACCTGGTAATGTTTTACAATTCACTATGTAAAACCTAAATAAGTAGTCGGTAATTTGGACAGTTTTAAAGTTATATTTTTTATAGCAATTAACCACTAACCCCAACATTTAGTTGCATTCTTTTGGTTATAAATAAAGTGTTGAGTTACTATTAAACAGTAATTTGATTGTAGTTACCCAATGAAGGTAGTTTTACTGACAGTAGTTTTTCTTTTGTACCTTAATTACCATGTAATTACATGTAATAAGGTAGTAATTACATTTAATTACATTTTTACCTTGTAATTACATGGTAATAAGGGTACCGTAAAAGAACGCGTTGACGCTTTAAGATAGGCATGCTGTGTTTGGGAAAAAAAAGGTAAATAATTTCTGGAGAAGATTATTAAAAAATTAACCCGATGAGTTTAAAAACTCTCCAGCACTGGCTGCTGGGCAGGTGTGGGATAACAGGTCTGACATGTTTTAATCGGTCAGGTTTAATGAGAAACCAAAGCAGAGGAGGGAGTGGGAGAAGATGCACCCTCTTTAAATCACATTGCTTTTTATTGGTGATAAATGTTACAGATAGTTGTGGCGTCCAAACGTGTGTGATGTTTTACATCTCAAAAGCTTTCATGTGCTTTAAGGCTGCAGTTTATTTTGTTTTTATCTTCTGACACATTAGTGTTATTAAAGGTTGACAGCATGTAATACAGCTTAGCAGTGGTTTCAGTGTGGTCAATATCTTTTTTTATTTTCTATTTTTTCCATTGTTCAATGATTACTAACATGTTCTGGGGATTAGATGATGCATAAGCCAATTTTAAAGTATTATTTTCTGTAATAATTACAAAAAAATTGGTTTGTAGACCAACAATATTCAGGAAACCCAGCTGTGAGGCTTTAAATGGCACGATTGTCAGTTTTAACTCAACACTGGTGAAAGATGTGGATTTTGAAGCATGCACCTTGGGGAGTTTAGGAGGCACAGTGACAAAGTTTAGCACAAGCTCCATGTGTCATCCTGGGATGACAGCCACCATCAATCTTTCCTCCCAGGGAAGCAMGTTTATTGGGCGAGCATAAAAGGCAAAATGCATCACAACAGAATAATGCCTAAATGAACGCGGGTCCCTGCTGGGCTCTCTTAAGGATTCACAAATCAAAATGTGACAATTCCAAGGCACAAAGCACCCTCTAGTCTGCAGCCGGGGTAATATTTTCCTGATCTGCACTTTTACCTTGGGAACCGAGTTATTAGGAAGTTATAAAAATGTCCACCAAAAGAAATAAGGTTTCCCCCAGTCGTCAGTCCATTCGGTCCTCTTATTGCATTTGTTGGATGTCTCTGGATTGACCTAGTTGACTTTGTTTTTAAAATCAAAAGTCAGAGTTGTCTGTCGCTATTTCTGCAGCCATTTGTCTCGATTTGCAGCATACAGAGACTTCTCTCCCTAAACGCCTGCCAAGGCAATAAATCCCCATTTTATAAATCCTGACCCTTGAGAACATGCCTTTTTAAAACGCAGCTGCTCTGACAATAACAGTGGTAGATGATMTGTTATTTATTGATGCAGAATAGTGTGCAAATAAAAGTTGCCTTTCAGCAATTTAAAAGCAGTTTCAGAAAAAAATACTTCTTTACAAAAACATGCATGGTTAACATTTAGCTGGCAGAACAGTAAAAGTAAATCTCGGGCACTGAGGGCACAGTGAAGCACACACAAGTCTTCTAAAGTGAATCCTCAAGGAAGGGTAATGGTCGCTGAATCCATAACTTAATAAGTAGCTTTGCAATATAAACTTGAAGTATTTGTGAATWCTGCATAAGCCTCTAACGTTACCCTTGTGAGGTGGACAAGTAATGAATTGATAAAAGCAAAATGTGACTAAGTGTCGTGGAAAAACGACTCACCAAATTAATCATGACRTACATGAAACAAGTGACTTAAACGTTCAGTGAAGCGTTTGCTCCAGAGAAGAGGGGAAATACAAAAGCAGATGGAGACGAGAAGACTTCTGGGATACATGCAACATAAATTATGTTGTCATGCTTTTTCACATTAATTGCTGCCCTATGTTGACAGTCATTACCAGCTGTCTAACTTAGTAACAGAACCCCTAACTAGGTCTGTCACCATGACAAATTTTGCTGGACGSTAAATTGTCTCAGAAATTATTGCGATAAATGAWAATATCATTTGGAGACCATTTCTTACTAATATAATGATACTCCCCTTGCTTATGGAAGTAGAGGAAATTTACATACGTGAAAAAAGTCATGAACTGACCTGGACCAGAGGTTGGGAAAACACACAACAGCAGCTTCTGGAGCTGTACTTCTTGCCTCCTCTAAGCCAGCACAACTTATGTGTCTTCCTCTGGCTTCRTAAAATATTTGTGGTCACTCTCGTGCTGCTCATGAAATTTACTGAAGCTCATGAAATTTAAGTGTGTAAAAAAATGTATGAACTGACCGAGAGCCGAGTTTGTGAAAACAACAGACGACAACAGCTACTAAAGTTGTAACATCGCTACACTGAAAAAACAAACTTTTTGGTGTAGTAACA
>NW_013952545.1:512285-515614 GCF_001266775.1 Austrofundulus limnaeus
CTTTCATGATGAGTTTGTCATATTATTTAAATTTGTAGTGTGTAATTATGTGTTAAATTTTAAAGTAAAGAAGTAAAAGTATCCTTTTGAAGTTTKAAATGCAACAAAATAAAAGTAAAAGTAACAATTTTAAAATGATAAATCTTTAAAACAGTTACAGAGGTTATGAGATCACGAGCCTGAAAAAACCCTGACGCCAGAGTTCACTTCTCCCTGTAGGAAAGAGGCGATGTGAAGAAGAAGAACAAACAGGCAAATGAAAATCATACACCTCAGTTCCATTTGTTTGATTAAATAACTTTATTCATTTTCATTTAATTATTAGTTAGGTTGTTGATGGCAAAAATTTCTGGCTGACTTCCAGTAAAGTTTAATTTTTTTWATATTTTTTGTAGCTTGGTCTATAACTTTAGTCAAATAAATGGTACACTATTTAAATTAAGTGCTGCCACTTTTAATGCAGCTTTTATAATTTCGAGCAGAGTAAACAAGTTGAAATCTRAGCAGCTTTTTGCGTCATGTTCTTCCACCTAACAAATGCAAGTGGAGTCTTTACTTCAGCTGTTGTTTAGCAAAGAGTTTGAATTTTCTTGTTCAAACTGAATTGTATTTCCAATTAAAATTACCCCCACAAAGCCGTTTAGGCACCAGGAATATTCTGTACAGCGGTGACATTTTGTGTGCGCGTGGCTACATTCCTGTGGGTTTCGCTCGCATTCAGAAGGCTGCTTACCTATTCTGACAGCCTGGGAAACTGCAAGCCAATGCACATTACCATCCTTCAAAACCAGTCAAGGTTGAAATGAAATTAAACAGAAAGTACAGAGAACAAAGAGCTCCGACGGGATCATGAGAGAGTATTTATTTCTGAACCAGTTAAAATGGGCTCTCATTGAAACTGGGATAAAAACGTAGCGAGAGGCTGCGAAGTTTTAAAAGACAGAACAATAAAATGTTTCTAACGGGTGCTTTTAGGTGACTAAACTAACCACAGGAAACTAAAGGAAAGGAAAAACAAGGTTTTTAATAAAACGTTTTATTTRAAAACTCAACTGGTTTTCTGAAACCCCCAAGTAAAACATTGGTACAGAATCAGATTTCTTATTTTTGCTATAATGCCTAATTAATCCTAAAAAAATGCTGTGATAATATTTGAACACACATTTAGGAAAAGAAAAGAGCCAACACATTGATTCTTTCCTGATCCTGGTGGGAAAGCACAACAGTGTTGCTTTTTAAGTGCGAGGCCAACAATTTCTGCTCCAAAGTTACCCAAAATAAATGTAAACAACGACAAAAAAGGGAAAAAAAAGTCAAAATTTTTAAACTAAGAAACCTCTAACAACATGGTCTAATTAGGAAGAAACATTTGAGAAAATTTAAATTTGTCTGAACAGAAATAATTTTATAACTACACTTGTCATGAAACATAAATTTATTTTTTTTATTTCTTCTTTTGTAATCGGCTAATTAAAATGGAGAGAGGGGGATTAAGGGAGAGCTAGGGAAATAAATGAGACTTACTGATAAAGATTTACTGAATCTGCCCCATTTTTTCTCCTTTTCATTGTTCTGATGAGAACAGTCTAAATAAAACTCCATTCCATTAACCTTCTAGATTTAAAAAAAAGGGCAGAACATTTCCAGCTGTGCTCTGATTTAAGAATTAAACCTCATTTGAGTTCTGGTTTGCTGTCAAGGTTTTTTGTTCCTTTTTTTATTAACACAATTTGACTCAAAATGTTGAAGCATTTTAGAAGTTGCAAGTGATTTTTTTGTTGTTTTGTAATTTTATACTACGCACTATAAAGACAACTTTCCACTTTCACTGCTTCTTGTAGTGTCATCTAATTCAGTATGTTTTTATTTAAAGTGCCTGCAATTATCCTTTAAATACAAAAAGTCAAAGAAAACATCTTAATATCTTATAAACTTGGCATATAATACATATGATTTCATCCATTTTGTCACTGAACTGACATGTTTTCTCTTTCTACTTGGCTCAGCCGATGCGAGACAGGAAGTGACATCAAAGTGCAACTCTTAAAGAAAATAAATGCTCTGATCTTGGTTTATTGAAACAAAATTATTTGAACTCTGGCTTTTCTTCATCTCTCTGATAGYGACTTGAAATAATTTMAAGAAATATCAGATTCTTCTCTACAGTCTGTGTTGTTAGCCGTTGTAGCAGTTCTCTGWTTACACATTCCCCTTTGACATCACTTCCTGTTTCTTTACATAGAAATATCTCAAATGTTCATTTCAGCAGCGTGAATTTTTTTTTTTTTTTGCAATTTGTTATCAAATTAATTTCTCCCAAAATGCATAAATCTTATTTGTTACAAATATTTAATGTCATAGGCATTAAACTCATTAAACTGTCATAGGCATTAAACATTAATGTCATAAACAATAACATGGGTGATCTTATTCTGGATGTCACTGGAACTTTTGCCACATTTTGTGCTCCTTTAACAGAAATCCACTCTGTTATTTTTTATCCATATCTGAGCTACCAAATTACTGGCAAACATATCTTACTCTGCTAGTTAAACAAAATGATCGTAGCCTTTGAAATCATAAAAATGTCTAATAGTATATTAGTGAAACATTAAATACTGTTTGCACAAATATACCAGGTTACCCACCAGAGAGTTGCCGTTTAGTTTATCCAACATTCAGTGAGATGGCAATTGTAATTTAGTACTCAGATGTAATTTAGTACTCAGATATATAAAGTAGAAATACTTTGTTACTTTACATAAGTAGAAATTTTGATTTTCTGATTATTTTTTAGCCAACTTTTTACTTCTACTTCTTACATGCTTACGCTCCCAGCTGCAGTCAATCAGCATCAGATCCTCGCCTCACCGTACCAATCTACTCACAGGGATCCAGGTCTAAAGGCTCAGCACCCAAGGATCAATCTGCTCTCCTGATGCATTCAACCCACCTCCACCTTCGTCTCAGGCTCTTCCAGGCTACCCCTGSCCTCTGGCCTCCACACCACCACCAGTGTCCGAGCCCCAGGGGGAAGACGTGACTCCTAAATCCTAAGCTGAGTGYTAGCTCACAGTAGTTCGCTGCACCCACGTCTTCTGCCGGGGCTCGAGCGCCTCAGAACTTTCTCATATCAATAAAACTGTTTGACTGCTGCAGTTCTGTGTGTGAGTCTTTCCACGTTGATTTGAATTTGTGGTTGGATGAAAATACTATATATGTGTATACCATCCTGATACCCTATTGGTTTGTACAATCCATCACATAAATCATGTCAGACTCCAGTATGAGCAGACATATGTAGTCTAGTATGAAGATGATTATAGCAC
>NW_013952545.1:516119-523447 GCF_001266775.1 Austrofundulus limnaeus
GTATGTAATGTGTTGTTTTGTTGTTGTTGTTTTTTTAAATGAAATGAATAAATTTGCTCAAAAATTTACTTTTGATACCTAAAGTATTTGATATTTTTGTACTTAAGACTTTTACTCACGTAATATTCTCAGCAGAGACTTTCCCTTTTACCAAAGTAATTTTATGGTAAGATACTTGCACTTTTGCTCAAGTTTCACTTTGAGGTACTCAAGACTGATAGTACTCTTTAAACTGCTGTGAAAAAACCTGAATATATTTGTTTTTTAAGACGCTGCAAAGCAATAAACCTGCAGAGCATTCAAAGTTTGAAATGCATCTTTTTTTAAAGACCAATTTAAGCGAAAGCGACAAACATCTTCCAGCAGAATATGCATCATTGAAAAACAAATTCAGGAGAATTTTATGATTAGAGCTATCACTTCATAAAATAACCATCTTTCTATAAAACTGTCTGACAGAAATAYAACCGTTAGAGAGATATCTTTTCAGTCTCCAAAATAAACAAGATTCAAAACATGCTTTAATTTGAGCAGAATATTTAACAAACTTTAAAATAATGGGGGGAAAAGCACAAAAACTTAATCGTTTTCTCTTTCTTTCTTTCAGCTTTTAGACATAATTTTTTGAAAAGTTGAGAATTTATTAGGTTATTTTAATGAAACTCCCTCTTCCTGATAAGATGAGGCGGTCTAATAGCTGCTCACTGCAGCTGCTTTGAAAGGAAAGGCAGGCTCCGCTTGTCAGGAGAGAAATGTTCCTCAGAGAGGCGGATGGGGATGGGAGACGGTGGTGGTGGACAGGAGAGGGTAAGAAGGAGGGCTGCATAAAATGAAAATGAAAAGGCAGAGAGCTGGACTGGCATTTGTGACCTTTTGCAAATAGRTTTTTGTAAACTTGCTTTTTTGTTCCTGAAGGGTAATAACTATGGCATTCTGATTATTGGTGGTGGTGCTTTGTGGGGGTGAAGGGTGGTGGGGTCGAGCAAGCTCATGCACACACATAAATATTCACTGAAACTCATTCACACCCATATTATCAATATATACTGTGCATGTGGACCAATTTTTAAAGGAAAGGTCAGGGCTGACAATGATTTGAAGCCCTTTTACTTTCTAACCGTGAGAAATCCACAACATTACAGCGAGATGAATGAATAAAAGAATCACAGATAAATAAACGTTGCTACAACTGTTTGTTTAGACGATTAGTCGTGTGTTTCAAGGTTTTATAGGCTGAGACACAAATCAAGTTTTATTAAAAGTGTTCGAGCAGATGGATGTAGAATTTAAAGAGACATATTATAAAAGGAGGTGGAGAAGAGCAAGTTGCACATTTGAGTGTAAAACAGAAAAGAAGCAGCAGTTCAGAGATTAAAGAATCTARCATAATCCGGATGTCTGCTGGCTACAGGCAGAATGAAGATACAAATAAACCCGGCGTTAAGCAGCAGACAGCTGCCAGTCCATCAGTATATCCCACTCTTTCTCATATTGACACGTGAGTCATAATCACAGCTTATCTAAATGAGTTCTTAAGGCTCTACATTGGATGGTAGAAGGTGCCCTCAGGTATTCACTTGTAACATGCCAGGTTTTCCATGTCTTTAAACACGATGATGTAAAACTAATTAATGATGGGCCACCAGAAGCAGCAAAAAATAAAATCATCCTTAATGCTCATTTTTCATGTCTGCATGATAATAATTTTAGTTTAAAGTAGACCAGACATTTGGGTGGCTGTAACCTAAAATAAAAATTTATGAGGTTCATACGGGGGTGTTTTTTTTTTCTTTTACGTCATAATCAAAAAGTGTAAGAATTGGTAGCTGAAGATAATTGATTTAATAGTCATAATCCTTGTGTTGCATGCTGTAGTTTGGATCTCTCCTTCAGAGTAGCATTAACCTGGTAAAAACAGACCCTTGTTCTACTCTTTGCTTCGTACAGAGGCTCCGGACTCTCGGCTATTGAAGAGCGATTTCTTGTTGGAAGTGTGGACTCCAAGTTTAAAATGGATCTGATTTACCCAATCGCTAACGTTTGGCTGTGACGTACTGTAAGTAGTGCGCCAGTTCGACCATGAAGAAAGCTAAGCTAAGAGGCTAACAGGAAGTTGTAAACAATCATCCCCTACCGGGAAGAGAGAAGTACCGAGCTGAACGAGGTGGCTGTAAATTAGAGCTGCAGGCTTTGTGAGACCAATTTAATTTAGTTTGGAAGCCTTGTCAACAAGGTCGGGCTTCATTCACTTCCTCCGCTGCCATWGCTAAACTACAGATAAACTTAAACGGTGCAGAAAATCTACGTCGTCGTTCGCAACTCCTCCTGTTTGCTGATTGGCTCGGTTGAAATTCTACCAGAGAAATCCTTGTCTACGGGAGAAATCCCAGAGGGAGCAGAGAAGGGAAACTTGAATTGAGGGGAACTGTGTAGGAAGGCAAGGGCCAGGCTAATATCATAATCCTTAAATTTCTTTTATCTTTAAACTAAAAGAAAAGACACACAATTACATAAAGATCTAAAAGTTTAACATTTTTTTCTTTAATGTCTGCATGTTGATTGAGAATTGAAGCAATCTTTATTTTCACAGATGGACATATTTTTGTACCATTGATAGATGATTTGTAGTTTTTATGAGACAAAACCACTGAAAAAAACACCCACTATTTTAGCAATTAGATACATTTTGTTGTAAGTAAGTAAGTAAAGTAAGTAAAGTAAGTAAGTAAAGTAAGTTAAGTAAGTTAAGTAAGTTAAGCAAGTAAGCAAGCAAGCAAGTAAGTAAGTAGCTAGCTTATTTATATAGCACCTTCCACAGACATAGAGGGTCACAAAGTGCTTTACAAAGGTGAAAAATTATACAGAAATGTGAAACAATAAAAACATCCGCAAAAACATAAAACAATAGCTAAGAAACAGATAAAACACTGGAATTGTTAAAAGGCTTTATAAAAAGGAAAGTTTTAAGTTTGCTCTTAAAAGCAACCACAGAATCAAGTGAACGTGTTGAGAGCAGAAGATCATTCCAGAGCGACGGCCTGGGAGGAGCGATCACCTCTAGACTTAAAATGAGAGAAGGGGACCGTTAGAAGATTCTGATCTGATGACCTCAGCCCTTGAGACGGTAAATATGGACACAACAGGGCTTTAATATATAAGGGAGCCTGACCATGGAGAGCATTAAATGTTAGTACCAGGATTTTAAACTTAAAAAGAAAATCCAATGGGAGCCAATGGAGWGATTTTAGAATCGGGGTAATATGAACCCTTCTATTGGTGCGGGTCAACACCCTCGCTGCTGCATGTTGGACCAGTTGTAAACGAGACAACTCTTTCTTATTAAGACGGGAAATAAGGCTATTACAATAGTCTAAATGAGAGGACACAAAAGCATGAATGACCAACTCTAAATBATCTTTGGAAACAACACTTCTAAGTTTGGAGACATTTCTAAGCTGAAAGAAACAGTTTCTAGTRAATTGTTTGGAATAGTGTTCTAGTGACATCCCTCTGTCAAAAATCACACCGAGATTTCTAAGGTTAGATTTGGCATAAAAGCTCAGATCACCCAGATACTGGTAGATTCTTGGAACAGCAACGTCAGGCAACATCAAAGGCAGTTCTTTAAAGAGTCCAGTTTATGAATCTCAGTGGACTTGAAGGAACAATATAGCTGGATATCATCTGCAAAAACATGATAAGAAACATCATCAAACTCCTGAATGATATTTCCCTGTGGAAGGACATATAAYAAAAATAAAATAGGTCCCAACACAGAACCCTGGGGCACTCCACACAACAAATCAGAAGAATCAGAGAGGAGCAGATTAACTGAAACACTAAAACTCCTACYGGACAAATAACATGAGAACCAAGCTAAAACAGAACCTGACAGACCAATCAGCTCACTCAGTCTTCTCAACAAAGTTTCGTGAACGACAGTGTCGAAAGCCGAAGAAAGATCAAACAGGACCAAAACAGTGCATTTCCCAGCATCCCCAGACATCAATACGTCACTTGACACTTTGATCAGGGCGGTTTCTGTGGAATGATGCTTACTTGGAGTCTCTAGGAGTGCAGAAAAGTTGAACATATTGACATTTAATGTGTCCTGTGTGGCATAGATATCATCACCGTGTATGAAACCCTGCTGTTTCAGATTTTAAAGGCTCAATGACAGGAGCTGTGTMTTTGATTTTTTTCTCAAACAATAAAACAGCTCAGTTATAATAAAATGCAAATTGGCAGCTGCTTGTTTAGTTGTGTTGTAAGCGTGTCCAACCCTTTTAATTTTTTTTTGTGCCAAACTCAGTCTATTAGAAGTGGGWTCCAGATGCCGGCGCTCAAACTTCTTATGAATTGCTGACAAATAGTCATCTCACTCACACTTCATGCTCCATTTCTGCTCATAGAACCATCAGGAAGAGTGCGTGAATGAATCATGTCAGGGGCGGCCTGGTGTGCGTTCCCAATTAGCACTTGCTTTGCTGACACCTGCTGGTGCATCTATAACAAAAGTGATTAGACGCACGCTCCTCCATTGATTGCCTGGCGCTCTTTCAATCCTGAACTATATTTTCGCCGTGCACTTGTTCTCCCTTTTTCTGCAGCTCTCCAGGAGTTTCCAGACTGTAACTTCCTGCTGACAGATTTCTCCCCCCATGCTCCGCTGCCTTTAGTTGTTATCTGATTAACTGGAGCGAGAGACCAACCAGGATTCATTTCACTGCTGTCTCTCCTAATTTCATTCCAGGCGGTTTCCCCAAACAAAATCCTGCATCTTAAGCTTCAACTCATGTTGTCTTGTGATAAAATGTAAATGCTGAATTTGTTGTAGATGCAGTATCTACTGTTGACTCTCGCTCTGCACACTGTAAGCAGCTATATGTACATTTTTATTGAACTTTATATCAGCTCAGACAGCTAAAGAAATGTTTTCTGATAAATCCAAGTGACATTTCTCTTTAGGAGTGTCTGAGAAACCAAGGGCGTAACTTTAAGTCTACCATTGGGGGGGGGTTATGCTCGAAAACATGACATTGTACATTTTAAAATTAGGTCAAAGTTACCTAAAGACAACAAGAGTTGCATCTGTATACGTAACCAGTTAATTTCTATTGTGTTTGAGCAAATGATGCCATTTTATTGGGGGGGGGGGGGGGGTATATTGACTGGATCAAATTGTTATGGGGGTTATAATCCCACAAACCCCTGCAAATTGCGCCTATGTGAGAAACACAAACTGCTRCATATTAGCTGACAACTTTTACATTGTGTTCTTTGTTTAAGACTTGTCTGTGACATTACAACTACAGTTTAAAGCAAAATAAATCTACAGGGTTCTTATTTAGAACAATTTTATTTTATTTTCAAATTGTCCTAAAATATTCCCCATTTTAAAGCTTCGATATTTCTGAATCTATGCTAAAAAAAAAAGTGAGACTCTTCTGCAGTGTCATTTAATTTGTTTTGTTCTAGAATGTTGCTGCTCGTGCATCTATTTTAACCTCTGCAGAGAATCTTATAATGCATTTATTATTTACACAAACACGTCTGCAGCACTTATATACAGTGCTTCATGTTTAATGTGTTATTATGTTTGAGAATGACATGTGAAATTTAAGCTTTGCAGTGAATTGATGACTCGGTTTGCAATTTCAGGCACGTATCTAACCATCCAAATTTTCCCCTGTCTTGTTCAGGGCACACGCCCTGCATGTTTTAGATGTGTTTTTTCTTCAAAACACCTGTTTTTTAAATTGATGGATCACTAAGAGGGTTTTGCAGAACATTATGACAAGCTGCTGAGTTAATTCTTTCTTCATGGCAAAATCAGTGTTTTTTAAATGTCGTCTCTGCGAGACAATAAACAGGGTTTCTTTTATCTGCGTAATAACCTCAGCAACAGAGCTAACAATCCTCATTGGAGTCGAGATGAGACCCATTGCTAAAAATTAGTACTTTTGAGTTATAGAGACTCTAAGGCTTTTTTTTATTAGTTCTTTTAATTTGGCCCTATAGGGAGATACTGAGTTGGACTGAGTGAGCCTCTCATTTAGTCAGGGCCTTAGAGATGTAAAAGGGAGAACTTTGAGTTATTTTTTATCAAAAAAGCATTCTGTATGGCATTTTAAATTGTGTTTTTATAACTGAGCTCCATTTATAACAAAATTTTCAGCCTCATATTTTGTGATGAGACAAATGAGGGTTTGTAAAAAAAAAAAGAAAGAAAAAAGCACATGAGGATGTTGGGAGTGGAGAGAATCCCAGTCATCAAGCGAACAGCAGCACACCTCGAGTTTTCATGTTGATTCTTGTCCRGGGTTCACGAGGAACACACGCCGAGTGGGCTTGATGGCTCAATCAGCGCAAGTTAATTACAGTCTCAGCTGGCGAGAGGTGCAGACGGGGATGATCGTCTTTGTGCAGGTTGTAGAGCTCGCTTTTAGGGTCTCCTGAAGGGCACATTATGTGAGCTCAGATGGGGGGAGCGAGGCTCTGCTGTTGTCTGAAGAGTTAAAAAAACCAGCACGCACAAACAGCTCCTCATTAACTATGTACTTCTGTGGGCGAAAATGGTACGTCTCACAAAGTGAAAGCAAAATCAAAGGCACATAAACTGGAGAACATCAATAAACAAACCATATGTGCAGCCAATTAAGAAGTAATTGTGTTGACAATTTCTGTTTGCTCAAAAGGACAGCTAAGAAGCCAGCGGTTTTATCTGCACAGTGTCAGTTAAGAAAAACATGGGGAATTTATTAATTAGTTCCTCCTTTGCTGTGCTGCACATTTCAGCATTATTTCTTTGAATCCACCTCTCATATTTGTTCKTGCAATTTTTTCAATTCCTCAGAGGAGCAGAAAGGAGGGCAAATTAAGGTTAGAAAAAAAAGAAATAAAATGGGCTAAATCAACTGCAGCCACTAGTGAGGCCATAAATAAATGTTACCATTAAGATTATTCCCATAAATTACCCTTAAAATTCTTTTTGTAAAATTCAAATAAATATGCACAGCGGGTAAAATAAGTATTGAACACGTCACCATTTTTCTCAGTAATACAGTATATTACTAGAGGTGCTAATGACATGAAATTTTCACCAGATGTTGGTAACAACCCAAGTGATCCATACATACAAAGAAATCAAACCATTAATGTCCAGAAATGAAGTTATTTGTAATAATGTGGAATGGCACAGGGAAAAAGTATTGAACATATGAAGAAAGGGAGGTGTAAAAAGGCATGGAAAGGCAAGACTGAAATTTATCTAATACTTTGTACAAAAACCTTTGTTGTCAATGACAGCTTCAAGACGCCTCCTGTAT